>NW_028251525.1:0-62791 GCF_964263255.1 Lissotriton vulgaris
TGTCATCAGTGATGTCATCAGTGATGTCACTAACCATGTCATGAATGATGTAATATGTGACATCATAAGCAGTGGATTGCGGGTGCGCGATATATAGTTAGCGCATCTAACTATATATGGAATTTCAATGGTTTTATGCGAGTAAAATAAGGTTTTCTAAATCAAATCCCTAACTATATATGGCCTAAAACCAATGTTTTTTTCATTGAATTTTCAAGGTTTTGTAAATGCAAATTCCTAACTATATATCGACTATAACCTATGGTTTTTTCTGTGAATATATATATATATATATATATATATATATATATATATATATATATATATATATATTACCTACTGGCGGTCGCCAGTAGGTAGTTATAGTTAGGATAATTTTCAATGTTAAATCTCAACATTCTATTTTGAATAACTTTGGCGCCGGTTGACGAATCTGCCTGAAATTTTCAGGAAAATGGTCTCATGGCGGTCCGGTCCTTCCCTGAAAGTTTGGGGGGGATTCATCAAGCGGGGGCCGAGATAAAAGGGGGGTCCCAAAACGCGTTTTCCCCATGTTAATTTCCATAGGGCGGTCGATTTCACTTTTAGCCCGAACGGCTGAATGGATTTCCACCAAACTTGGCAAAATTGTAGGGACTGGTAGCCCGATGTGCCTTTGCTATGTCTCAAGATATGTGCTTCAGTGGATTTTGAGAAATTAACGTCCAAAAAAATATATATATCTGTAGCCGCGCTCCGGTACGCGCACCAGTGAGCGCTCCAGGCGCGACACGCGACTTGCGCGCAGAAAGCTGATTGGCTCTCAGTTGTCTGTAAACATTCTAAACAGTCCGGAGCGGCCGCCATCTTGTCTATCGGTAAAATCTAGTCATAAGAGGTGGCAAAAACAAAGGGTGGAATTGACCATAAGGGGGCAGGGTAGACCCCCCCTGACCCCCTAGGTTTGATATGGGGGCCATTAAAGGGCCCCGCGGGGCCTCAAAAAATTTTTTTTTTTTTTCGATTTTCGCGGGGGAAGCGCCTGGTGCGCGCACCGGGGAGCGTATCGGGGAGGGTACTATGGAAAAATAATCACTTCAAAAATTGTATGTTTATGAATTGTTTTTTTTTTTATTTTTTTATTTTATGTAAGTACCTACATGTAGGTACTAATGAAGAGACTTAAATTTAATGTTCACCATCTTCTTTGTAGACATCTTGCATGTTGTTATTGTATTTTTTGTGGTATATGGAATTCATAATATAGTCTGTCTGGAAAGGAGAAACAGATCTTTTAAGCACTCCCTGAGAATTTCTAGGGGATCATGAGTAGTCTGTCCTGTTCACTTATGAAAATGAGGTGTAAAATATTCATATGAGATAATATAGTGGGAGAAAGGTAGTAACTATGAGTAAACTTACTATGTAACAGAAAAATAGTTGAACAGTATACTATAAGTCTCACTTTATATTTTAAACATTTTTGGTAATACTTCATGAATTACATATAAAAAAGAATATTGTCTGAAACAATTGAAATTATTAAAGATAAATTTATTCCTCTGATTCTTTTTCATAATTTAATAAAATTTCTAACATAATATTGTCCGGAATTTCCTCATAATTATATGTACATGATTCAATTTCTTCCAAACATTCTATAAACTGTTCATCCAAAGAGTCATCCATGAAATCAACTTCTTTTTTTTCATCTTCTGGTTTTTCCACCTTTACTTTGATAGAAGTATCATTTGCCTTATTTTCTCCTTCCATTTTCTTTCTGAAAATTGCATACAAATTAACTATATTAGTAGAGCTAGTATACCAGAGAAGCCTAACTCAATCCATAACTATTACAGAGAAGTCTATCTCTATCTCTAACTATTAAAGAGGGATAGCATATCACTAACAGAATATTTTTTAAGAAATAAACTTAACGTGTACAATATACTTCCATAATTAGAAGTTACCTTAGAGAAATTAGTTGAAGTTGTCAGTGAAATTTGTTTTCAAGTGTACTTCAGGAAGCAGTAGTCAAAATGGCTGTGTTTCCCTCTCTTCTTTTATATATATTGTTGTACTTAACCAATCAAACGTCAGGAAATAATCGTAGAAAATGAGAGATACTTTTTAATTGGTTGTAAATTCTAACATTACAAGTGTGTTTTTGTCATGTAATTTACCTCAGGATATTTAGACAGGCCTGTAGCCTAAATGTCTCAATGGAATTTCACCAAATTTGGGCAAATGGTAGGGACTGCTATGTAGTAGGGCGTATTCTATATTTGATGAAAGTGTCTCCATTGGGTTTTCCGTAAATTACTTTCCCACCTTTTTTTAACGAGCGCTTACTGGTGCGCGCTCCTGTACGCGCACTGGCAGCGTTACGGGAGTCCTCCATTTTGTGTTTCGGAACAATCGAGACACAAGATGGAGGGTAAACAATGTTCGGAATGGATAGAAGGGGGAACTGTAGAGACTTCTTGACCCTCTAGGTTTTCTGAGGGGGGCTTAGGAGGCTCATAAACGTGAAAAAAAAAAAAATTCTTTAATTTTTCGCGGGGGTAGCGCCTGGTGCGCGCACCTGTAAGCGTACCGGAAAGCGTACTTTGGTGAAAAATAGTGAAAAAAGTTAGAAAAAAATAAACGCTTTGAATGATCAGAGTTAGGGTAGCTCTGAAAAGAGCTTTTGGGTTCTGTGGTTGATTTAGGTACCTACAAGTAGGTTCCAATACACATTCTTAAATTCAGGAGGAATATTCTATTCCCCTCATCTGAGAAGTGCACTCCATCTCCTCTGTAGATGTCTTGCATGTTGTAACGCAAGTTATTATTGTATAATGAACCCATTCCATAGTCTCTCATGTAAGCAGAAACAGATTTATTTACATGTTTCCGTGCTTTCTCAAATTGTGGACCAAATTGGTTGGACCAGTTCCATTTCTGTCTTTGGCATATATTGGAATATACCAAGGCAGTGTGGGGAAAAAGTATCATCAATTGATGAAAGGTGTCCTTTAATAGCATTTCCAGACCTACCCCAGTTAATGTGCCTAGATCGTTTCCACCACAGTGCACAATTATAAGGTCAGGTTCTGGCAGATGCAAAAAGGTTTTCACCAATGGTATCAATTGGTGACATTTTAATCCTCTGTGGCCAATCCACTTGATTTCCACATTTGATAAATCAAGGTTATGAAAATTTCTGCTAGCTGCATACCTTTGAGCCCAGTGGATGTAGCTATGTCCAATAACCCAAACAGAGTACATGATGTGAGAAGGTTCTGGTCCAGTCAGATGAAGTGTGGGAATGAAATGGCAGTTGGAACAGTAGGAGTTCACAAAAAAATAATTGTGGAGTTTCTGTGCTCTTGAATCACTAGCAATGATTGGTGGATTCAGATAGTTGAAAACTGAAAGTTAGGGTGTATGGTTATGTTGTGTGAAAGAAGCAATTTGAATGGTTTAAAAAAAGTCACCAAAAGCAAAAATACCCTGTATAGGCTGCTGTATTGACAGGTCAAACATCCTTGCTGAGTTAATTTGCAACATTGTAAGATAAACTTTTGAACCTTACAGTTCAGTTAGGAGGGAGTTGCTATGGTAACAGATAGAAAGGTTTGAGAGGGGGATGGGTGTTGGTTTGAAAATAGTGAGGGAAGAGTTTTCATTGGTTGAATTAAGGCATATGTGTACAAAGATAGAGATTTTCTATGCCAGTCTTGGTTTCAGTGTATTGAGAGCACACCTTCTCCTCTGCTAAAGAAAAATTGGTGTGTGTGTCTGACACTGTTTTCAATCTCCAAAAGCATTTCTAAAGGTAAGTAATGATTCATTTAATTTAGATAGAGATTTATTTTCTCTATGGAGAATATTTGGAAGCAGATAGTTATGTTTTAGAAGTGAAATTGTATGTTAGTATATAAGTCCTGCGCAGTGTTTTTTACATGTTATTTAAAAATCGATTTTGGGTGCAAATGAATGGTATTTTTATTTGGCCTTTTTTATGATTGCCATGTGCAGTTGATGCATGACTTTAAACATGGGTAATAAGTGATGCACTGGTGGCGCCAGGCTTTTATAAATGAGGCCCTGACTTTGTTTGATGATATTGAGTGGTTGTAGTTAGGTTCTGTGCAGTGTTTCTTACATGTTATTGAAAAATCGATTTTTGGGTGCAATTGATTGGTATATGTATTTGGCCCTTATTTATGAATGCCATGTGCAGCTGATGCATGACTTTAAACATGGGTAATAAGTGACGCACTGGTGGTGCAAGGCTTTCATAAATAAGGCCCTGACTTTGTTTGATGATATTGAGTGGTTGTACTTAGGTTCTGTGCAGTGTTCCTTACATGTTATTCAAAAATCGATTTTTGGGTGCAATTGATTGGTATATGTATTTGGCCCTTATTTATGAATGCCATGTGCAGCTGATGCATGACTTTAAACATGGGTAATAAGTGACGCACTGGTGGCGCAAGGCTTTCATAAATAAGGCCCTGACTTTGTTTGATGATATTGAGTGGTTGTACTTAGGTTCTGTGCAGTGTTCCTTACATGTTATTCAAAAATCGATTTTTGGGTGCAATTGATTAGTATATGTATTTGGCCCTTATTTATGATTGCCATGTGAAACTGATGCATGATTTTAAACATGGGTAATAAGTGACGCACTGGTGGCGCAAGGCTTTCATAAATAAGGCCCTGACTTTGTTTGATGATATTGATTGGTTGTACTTAGGTTCTGCGCCGTGTTTCTTACATGTTATTGAAAAATCGAATTTTGGGTGCAATTGATTAGTATATGTATTTTGCCCTAATTTATGATTGCCATGTGCAACTGATGCATGACTTTAAACATGGGTAATAAGTGACGCACTGGTGGCGCAAGGCTTTCATAAATAAGGCCTGACTTTGTTTGATGATATTGAGTGGTTGTACTTAGGTTCTGTGCAGTGTTCCTTACATGTTATTCAAAAATCGATTTTTGGGTGCAATTGATTGGTATATGTATTTGGCCCTTATTTATGATTGCCATGTGCAGCTGATGCATGACTTTAAACATGGGTAATAAGTGACGCACTGGTGGCGCAAGGCTTTCATAAATAAGGCTCTGACTTTGTTTGATGATATTGATTGGTTGTACATAGGTTCTGTGCAGTGTTCCTTACATGTTATTCAAAAATCGATTTTTGGGTGCAATTGATTGGTATATGTATTTGGCCCTTATTTATGATTGCCATGTGCAACTGATGCATGACTTTAAACATGGGTAATAAGTGACGCACTGGTGGCGCAAGGCTTTCATAAATAAGGCCTGACTTTGTTTGATGATATTGAGTGGTTGTACTTAGGTTCTGTGCAGTGTTCCTTACATGTTATTCAAAAATCGATTTTTGGGTGCAATTGATTGGTATATGTATTTGGCCCTTATTTATGATTGCCATGTGAAACTGATGCATGATTTTAAACATGGGTAATAAGTGACGCACTGGTGGCGCAAGGCTTTCATAAATAAGGCCCTGACTTTGTTTGATGATATTGAGTGGTTGTACTTAGGTTTTGCGCAGTGTTTCTTACATGTTATTCAAAAATCGATTTTTGGGTGCAATTGATTGGTATATGTATTTGGCCCTTATTTATGATTGCCATGTGCAACTGATGCATGACTTTAAACATGGGTAATAAGTGACGCACTGGTGGCGCAAGGCTTTCATAAATAAGGCCTGACTTTGTTTGATGATATTGAGTGGTTGTACTTAGGTTCTGTGCAGTGTTCCTTACATGTTATTCAAAAATCGATTTTTGGGTGCAATTGATTGGTATATGTATTTTGCCCTAATTTATGATTGCCATGTGCAGCTGATGTATGACTTTAAACATGGGTAATACGTGACGCACTGGTGGCGCAAGGCTTTCATAAATAAGGCCTGACTTTGTTTGATGATATTGAGTGGTTGTACTTAGGTTCTGTGCAGTGTTCCTTACATGTTATTCAAAAATCGATTTTTGGGTGCAATTGATTGGTATATGTATTTGGCCCTTATTTATGATTGCCATGTGCAACTGATGCATGACTTTAAACATGGGTAATAAGTGACGCACTGGTGGCGCAAGGCTTTCATAAATAAGGCCTGACTTTGTTTGATGATATTGAGTGGTTGTACTTAGGTTCTGTGCAGTGTTCCTTACATGTTATTCAAAAATCGATTTTTGGGTGCAATTGATTGGTATATGTATTTGGCCCTTATTTATGATTGCCATGTGAAACTGATGCATGATTTTAAACATGGGTAATAAGTGACGCACTGGTGGCGCAAGGCTTTCATAAATAAGGCCCTGACTTTGTTTGATGATATTGATTGGTTGTACTTAGGTTCTGCGCAGTGTTTCTTACATGTTATTCAAAAATCGATTTTTGGGTGCAATTGATTGGTATATGTATTTGGCCCTTATTTATGATTGCCATGTGAAACTGATGCATGATTTTAAACATGGGTAATAAGTGACGCACTGGTGGCGCAAGGCTTTCATAAATAAGGCCCTGACTTTGTTTGATGATATTGATTGGTTGTACTTAGGTTCTGCGCAGTGTTTCTTACATGTTATTCAAAAATCGATTTTTGGGTGCAATTGATTGGTATATGTATTTGGCCCTTATTTATGATTGCCATGTGCAGCTGATGCATGACTTTAAACATGGGTAATAAGTGACGCACTGGTGGCGCAAGGCTTTCATAAATAAGGCTCTGACTTTGTTTGATGATATTGATTGGTTGTACATAGGTTCTGCACAGTGTTTCTTACATGTTATTCAAAAATCGATTTTTGGGTGCAATTGATTGGTATATGTATTTGGCCCTTATTTATGATTGCCATGTGCAGCTGATGCATGACTTTAAACATGGGTAATAAGTGACGCACTGGTGGCGCAAGGCTTTCATAAATAAGGCCTGACTTTGTTTGATGATATTGAGTGGTTGTACTTAGGTTCTGTGCAGTGTTCCTTACATGTTATTCAAAAATCGATTTTTGGGTGCAATTGATTGGTATATGTATTTGGCCCTTATTTATGATTGCCATGTGAAACTGATGCATGATTTTAAACATGGGTAATAAGTGACGCACTGGTGGCGCAAGGCTTTCATAAATAAGGCCCTGACTTTGTTTGATGATATTGATTGGTTGTACTTAGGTTCTGCGCCGTGTTTCTTACATGTTATTGAAAAATCGATTTTTGGGTGCAATTGATTGGTATATGTATTTTGCCCTAATTTATGATTGCCATGTGCAACTGATGCATGACTTTAAACATGGGTAATAAGTGACGCACTGGTGGCGCAAGGCTTTCATAAATAAGGCCCTGACTTTGTTTGATGATATTGAGTGGTTGTACTTAGGTTCTGCGCCGTGTTTCTTACATGTTATTGAAAAATCGATTTTTGGGTGCAATTGATTGGTATATGTATTTGGCCCTTATTTATGATTGCCATGTGCAGCTGATGCATGACTTTAAACATGGGTAATAAGTGACGCACTGGTGGCGCAAGGCTTTCATAAATAAGGCTCTGACTTTGTTTGATGATATTGATTGGTTGTACATAGGTTCTGCACAGTGTTTCTTACATGTTATTCAAAAATCGATTTTTGGGTGCAATTGATTGGTATATGTATTTGGCCCTTATTTATGATTGCCATGTGCAGCTGATGCATGACTTTAAACATGGATAATAAGTGACGCACTGGTGGCGCAAGGCTTTCATAAATAAGGCCCTGACTTTGTTTGATGATATTGATTGGTTGTACATAGGTTCTGCGCAGTGTTTCTTACATGTTATTCAAAAATCGATTTTTGGGTGCAATTGATTGGTATATGTATTTGGCCCTTATTTATGATTGCCATGTGCAGCTGATGCATGACTTTAAACATGGGTAATACGTGACGCACTGTTGGCGCAAGGCTTTCATAAATAAGGCCCTGACTTTGTTTGATGATATTGAGTGGTTGTACTTAGGTTTTGCGCAGTGTTTCTTACATGTTATTGAAAAATCGATTTTTGGGTGCAATTGATTGGTATATGTATTTGGCCCTTATTTATGATTGCCATGTGCAGCTGATGCATGACTTTAAACATGGGTAATAAGTGACGCACTGGTGGCGCAAGGCTTTCATAAATAAGGCCCTGACTTTGTTTGATGATATTGATTGGTTGTACATAGGTTCTGCGCAGTGTTTCTTACATGTTATTCAAAAATCGATTTTTGGGTGCAATTGATTGGTATATGTATTTTGCCCTAATTTATGATTGCCATGTGCAGCTGATGCATGACTTTAAACATGGGTAATACGTGACGCACTGGTGGCGCAAGGCTTTCATAAATAAGGCCCTGACTTTGTTTGATGATATTGATTGGTTGTACATAGGTTCTGCGCAGTGTTTCTTACATGTTATTCAAAAATCGATTTTTGGGTGCAATTGATTGGTATATGTATTTTGCCCTTATTTATGATTGCCATGTGCAACTGATGCATGACTCTAAACATGGGTAATAATTGACGCACTGGTGGCGCAAGGCTTTCATAAATAAGGCCCTGACTTTGTTTGATGATATTGAGTGGTTGTACTTAGGTTCAGCGCCGTGTTTCTTACATGTTATTGAAAAATCGATTTTTGGGTGCAATTGATTGGTATATGTATTTGGCCCTTATTTATGATTGCCATGTGCAACTGATGCATGATTTTAAACATGGGTAATAAGTGACCCACTGGTGGCGCAAGGCTTTCATAAATAAGGCCCTGACTTTGTTTGATGATATTGAGTGGTTGTACTTAGGTTCTGCGCCGTGTTTCTTACATGTTATTGAAAAATCGATTTTTGGGTGCAATTGATTGGTATATGTATTTGGCCCTTATTTATGATTGCCATGTGCAGCTGATGCATGACTTTAAACATGGGTAATAAGTGACGCACTGGTGGCGCAAGGCTTTCATAAATAAGGCCCTGACTTTGTTTGATGATATTGATTGGTTGTACATAGGTTCTGCGCCGTGTTTCTTACATGTTATTGAAAAATCGATTTTTGGGTGCAATTGATTGGTATATGTATTTGGCCCTTATTTATGATTGCCATGTGCAACTGATGCATGACTTTAAACATGGGTAATAAGTGACACACTGGTGGCGCAAGGCTTTCATAAATAAGGCCCTGACTTTGTTTGATGATATTGATTGGTTGTACATAGGTTCTGCACAGTGTTTCTTACATGTTATTCAAAAATCGATTTTTGGGTGCAATTGATTGGTATATGTATTTGGCCCTTATTTATGATTGCCATGTGCAGCCGATGCAAAACTTTAAACATGGGTAATAAGTGACGCACTGGTGGCGCAAGGCCTTTATAAATCAGACCCTGACTTTGTTTGATGATATTGAGTGGTTGTACTTAGGTTTTGCGCAGTGTTTCTTACATGTTATTGAAAAATCGATTTTTGGGTGCAATTGATTGGTATTTGCATTTGGCCCTTATTTATGAATGCCATGTGCAGCTGATGCTTGACTTTAAACATGGGTAATAAGTGACGCACTGGTGGCGCAAGGCCTTTAAAAATAAAGCCATGTGTTGCTATTGTATAAACTTAAATATGTTGCAATTTATTGTTTATATTGTTTGCTTTTTAACATTACTTTGTTGTTTGCTAATAGTGGTCTTTCATGTGTTTTTTTAACAGAACAACAGATTCAAATCAACTTCTGAAAAGGAAGCAAAAATGCCTTCAAGGCAAAGAAATATCAAAAATACCATACGGAAAAGGAGAACATCAACAACAGAGTTTATGGAATCCTCTTCAACAACTACTTCAAAAAACACCAGAAAAGCTTCTGGTAAGCCAATTAAGTCTTTTCTTCGCAACATATGTCGTAGGAAAAAAAATGAAATTGCTAATGTGAATATACAGAAAAAGTCAACAAATCTAAAAAGGAAAGAGAAGCCCACAAAAAATGTTTCCATTGGACCAGGAGAGAAGAGAATGGTTAGCAATAGAAGGGTAAATGTTTTTAGGGACATTCGTAGGCGAATGTTTCGCAATAGGGTAGTTTTAAATTTGCTAAAAAATGAAAAGAAAAGTAAACTAAAAGCTGCTTTTTACAAGAAAAAGAAAAGTGTAGAAAAGATTGTTGATCAGGCTTTTGAAGTTAAGAAAAAATTATTTATTTTAATAATCAATAGAATTAGGATACTTAATAAGGCAATGGATGTTTTCAAATCGAACAGTAGATGGAAAAGAATTATTAATCGGAGTAATTTTTGTGAAGTATTTTCTGGTGAATGGATGCATAGTTCAAGTTCTGAGCCTTTTTTTAATGAGGAGAGTTACTTTCAGGAAAATGATTTGGTGCATGCAGTTGACACCAGTGGTCGTGCATATGAGGTGAAAGATAGTTGTGTGATGGAAAAAGAGAAACTTGTATCTAGAGATGCAGAAGAGGTCTTAGCTGATGAAGTTTTAGGGAGACGTACTAAGGGTCCAGTGTACACATGGAAATGCAGTAGTATTTGTAGTGTGCGACAGGAATCAATTGATTTGCTTCGAAATTTCTTACGTACATATAGTAAAAAAAGTCTCAAACAAAAAATGAAGATCCTGCAAGAGTTAGATCCTTGCAGAGTGAGAGAAAGCACAGGTTTGCAAGGGCATTCACTAGCATGTCTTTCTAGAAAAGTTTGTCGGAGTGTTTTTCATCATTTTAGGATGTTAGCAGTGCATCATAATAACGTAAGGAAATTAGTGAGGAAGTTGTATTATGCAAAAAGTCCTGCACTTAAGCTTAAACAGTTAAATAGTGCTCTTTTGCATGGATCTGAAGTGGATGTGAAGACTATTTGTGAAGAAATTGAGTTTTGTTATTTTGGGAACAAAGAGGACAGTGTAGAAATAGATATAGTAATGGATGGTAATGCAGAAGATAATGGACAAATTTCAAGTATTGAAAAGTTTGATGAGGAAATTATCAAGTTTAAGGTGAAATCAAGTGAGAGGCCTAATGTAACTTGTGTGTGTTGTCGACGGACTCATTATAAAATTCAGACTAGGTTAGTTGATTTATATGCAAAAAGTGAATTGGAAAATAATAGTGAATGGGAGGATTTTGTAAGTTATTTGTTGGTGGAGAATTCTTTTGATTTGAGTTTGGATCAGCGTATTTGCACTTATTGTTTGAAAAAATTAAATGAAAATAGAATGCCTGCAAGAGCAGTTTATAATAATCTTCAGTTGATAGATATTCCTTCTGAATTGATGGATCTAAATACTTATGAATCTATTTTGATTCAATGTGTCCATCCTTTTCAGGCTATTGTTCGCATGGAGCCTAAGACAGGGAAATTGCCTCCATCAGATTTACTGAGAGGATTAAAGGGAAGAGTTGTTTATTTGCCTCTAGATGTAAAGAAAAATATTAATACAATTGGTGTAGAAAGAGTAGAAGAAGATCCTTTAGTTATTCTAGTTAATGGGGTTCCAACAAAGAGTAAGAAAATTTGGCAAGATTTAGTGGATGTTAAAAAAGTCAAGAAGGCAACGTTGTATTTAGTTAAAAACAATGAGTACTACAAACATGTAAGTGTTGGAGTAGAGGAAACAGCTACAGAAGAAGATAGTGATTCTTCAGTTGGTCAAATTGAAAAAGTTGATGTGTCTAGAACTGAAGAAATATATGAACATTATACTGTTCATCCTTTGCATTCCAAAGAAGTAATGGGAAATGCAATTGACTTGTTTCAAATGAAGGCAGCAAAAGGAAGTCCCATTAGTGTATGGGAAGAAAGTTTGGAAGCTCGTTGTTTTCCACAATTATTTCCAACAGGTTGTGGTGGACGATATGATGATCGACCAGTTCAAATTCCTGCAGCTGAATACCGGACTCTAAGATTATATGCAGAAGATCCAAGGTTTCGTCAATGCATTCCATATTTATTTCATCTACTGTTTGAAAGTGATTTGTCTGGGCTTTCTTATGCAGTTAATCATATATTAAAAAGTGGACCTCATTTGCAAAATGTATGTGCAAGGGACTTTATGGAGAAAGTTAATCTGCAAGACAGTATTTTGGAATCTCAGCTAATCAATCTCATGGCATGTCAACGTGGAACCAACGAGTATTGGTTTCGTCGTCATGGAGAATTGAAATGTATGCTAAGAAACTTAGGAACTCCTACATGGTTCCTCACTCTTAGCTGTGCTGAGTATGCCTGGGACGATTTACTTCAATTTCTACGAGAGGCAAATGAAAACATACCAAATATAGAATTGAAAACACCAGGAGAACTGTGTTCTTTAGATCCAGTGAATGTTTGCAGATATTTTAATCATAGATTTGAAGCTATGATGTCTTTTATTACCAACAAAAAAAATCCTCCCCTTGGAGAGGTTTTGGATTTCTTTTGGAGGAAGGAATATCAAGCGAGAGGTGCTCCTCATATACATATGTTGTTGTGGATTAAAGATGCACCCAAATTTGGATCAGATTCAGATGAAACAGTGATGAGTTTCATTGAAGAGTATTCAACATGTGCTGTTCCAAAATCTACTGAAGAAAACAATTTAAGGCAACAAGTTTTACGTTTTCAATCTCATCGTTGTGGAAAGTACTGTCGTCGAAAATTTAAAAACAAGGAAAAGTACTACACGAAATGTCGTTTTGCATTTCCTCGACCAGTGATTTCTAAAGGAAGAGTAAATAATTTGATGTCATCTCTACGACATACTGTGACGAGAAAATCTCCCAAAAACACATATAATTTGAAAAGAAATGAAGAATCTAAGTACATCAACGATTACAACCCAGTGATTTTGTCCATGTGGAATGCTAACATGGATATTCAGTTCGTTGCTGACAACTCTATTGCTGTGGCTCGATATGTGACATCTTACATCACCAAAAAAGAAAAGACAGAACTGAAGGAAATGTGGGAGGACATTTCACATGAAAAGAGTCTAAGCAAGAAATTATACAGTTTCAGTCTGAAGATGTTGTCGCATCGAGAAATTGGAGCATATGAATGTTCTGATCGGTTATCATCAGCAAGTCTCTATGCCAAATCAAGAACAATCATTTGGGTGAGTCTTGGTCTTGCTGCAACACGAAACCGAGTTTTGAAATCTGTACAAGAAATTGAATATTTGGCGGAAAAAGAACCAAACAGTACAGATATTTTGAAGACAAATATGTTGGATACATACTATCCAAATAGAAGTACTCACCTTGAGAACACATGTTTGTATGAAGTTCTTCAAAACTACAGTTATAAGAGGAACATCACAGAAGATATCAATAATGGAAAATATGCACTCATTGGCTATGAAGGATGTCTAGTGAAGCAGAAAAAAGGCCATTTGATTAATCATCGAAAATTGAGTTGTGAAGTTCCAGACAAAAGAGAATTTTACTATTTAGCTCTTTTGCAACTCTTTAAGCCATGGCGTACAGAAGAGGAACTACTTGGAGATTTTCTCTGTTATGAAGACTCTTTTAATGCAACTAAGGATACCATAGAATGTCCTATTTTTCTAAATTATCTGCAAATGTTGAATGAAGAAATGGAGCAAGAAACCACAATTGCTGAAGAGATAGCTAGAAACAGTTCTCAAGATAGTCAGAGTTCTACTTCATTGAGCCAGGATCCACTAGGAGGACCAATTATCCAAAATGAAGCTGCCACTGCCATGGATGAGGTGGAAAGAGCTATGGAACAAGCTCAAGAGGATGGAGTTAACTTAGAAGATTTGGTAACGCAACTAAACATTGAGCAGAAAAAGATATATGATGAAGTCACAGAGCAGATTGAACATGGATTCAGACATGAGAAAAAAGAGTGCTCATGTATATTATTTGACCCTGTCCGACTGTATGTAAGTGGAGAAGCGGGGACAGGAAAAAGTTTTCTAATTAAAGCCGTTGCAAGTTATCTGCAGAAAAGGACTGATTCACCACTGTCTTGTGTTGTAACTGCTCCAACTGGTCTGGCAGCACATAACATTAAAGGGATTACTCTACATCGTTTATTGATGCTGCCAGTTGAACATGATAATAAATTGCATTACAACAAGCTATCTGGAGATGCGTGTTCTGAAGTTTCAAGAGTCTTGAAGAAAATGAAACTTCTTATCATAGATGAAGTAAGCATGGTCTCAAATCTAATGCTTGCTTTTGTGCATTTGAGAATGCAAGAAATTCTTAAAACAGACTATGATGTGTTATTTGGAGGAAAACACATTATTGTTTTTGGAGATCTATTGCAGTTGACTCCAGTAAAAGGACAACCAGTGTTTAAAATGCTCACGCATGAAGATACCAGGAAGTCCCTTGGAAGCATTGGAAATGTTAATATATGGCTAAATTTTAAATATGCTGAACTGCTTCAAAATATGCGACAGGCCAAGGATGAAGATTATAAAAATATTCTACAAGATGTAAGAATTGGAAAAATGACTGAGAAAGGGAAAAAAGCTTTGCATAGTCGATTAATTTCAAATTTGTATGCAAATGAAAACATTCTTCCAGAGAATATTTTTAAAAAAATGACTGAGAAGAAATCTGGGATATGTTTGATGCCAACTCTGCAAGAATGTTCCATCTTCAATCAAAAAATGTTAGACTTAGAAAATGAAGAGATTGTGAAACTGGAAGCAATAGATAAAATAGAGCATATGGGTGCAACAATTGTTTTGTCAGAAAATTTGAAAACTAAATTGCATTCATTGGAGAAAAGTATTTCAAAAACAGCTGGTTTTGAAAAGACTCTGAATGTGTGTTTAAATTGTCGTATCATTTTGAGAAGGAATTTAAATGTTGAAAGCGGTCTGGTAAATGGAGCAATGGGTTATGTTGTTGATTTTGTGAATTACAGAAATAGAGATGGAATTGAATTTTTAAAAATAAAATTTGATGGCATTGAACAAGTACAACAAATAAGTCGTTGTTCTGCTAGATTTTTACTTGTAAAAGACTTATATGTTCGCCGAAAACAGTTTCCTGTTTGTTTGGCGTATGCAGTGACAATTCATAAATCTCAAGGTTTAAGTGTAGATAGTGCATTGGTGAACATTGGAAGATCTGTGTTTAAAGAGGGTATGGCATATGTGGCATTATCTCGAGTCAGAACTTTATCAGGATTGTACTTGATTGCGTGTGATGAGACAAAGATTTCTGCCGATCTAGATTGTGTTAAAGAATACAATAGGTTAAGAAGAGAGTATGCTCCACATTTGCCTCAATATCCTCTGTTTGAAAAACGTGTGGTAGGCCGAAAAAGAAGAAATGAGGATAATTGTAGTGAGGTAGTTGCAAAAAGACAAAAAGTAGAGAAAACTGTAATTGAAAACAGGAAGAAAAAGAATTGTGGAGAAAATGTTGTTGGATTTCAGTTTGAAAACAGTTCTGGTGTCAACTGCTATGCTAATGTAGTGGTTAATGTTGTTTTTTTTCTTAAAAGTTTACAAGAACAGATTGTTGAAAATCGGGATCAAAGATTGTGTGGTTTATTGAATTCTGTGTTTCAGAAATGTAGCAGTGTTACAGCACAAATAGAAAGTGTAACAGAAATTCGAAATATTTTAGATTTGTGTTCTGGTCAAGATAAATTTTCACAGAACATTCAGCAGGATTGTCAGGAATTTTTAATGTATATGTTTGGTGTTTTGGAAGATGAAGGTGTAGATGTAGATAATCTTTTCAGTCTTTCTTATCAATGGCAGCATGACTGCCACAATTGTAGTTTATCAAGTACTACTACAATAGACACTGAAAGATTTATATATTTGACTTTACCAGACTGTAAATCAGTGTCTTTTAAAAATCTAGTTAAAGCAGCAGATCATAATATGGTGTGTACCCAATGTAACTGTACAATGCTGTCCACATTATTTATACAAAGGTATGGGCAGTATATTATTTTAGTTTTCCAACGATGTAGACCTGATGGAACTAAATTGACAACTTCTATCAAAAATTTTGTGGCTTCTCAGTTATCAATTTCTGGAAGGACCTTTACAACTGAAGCTATTATTTATCATGATGGATCTTCGACCACCTCAGGACATTATACATGCTACTTAAAATCTGAAAATGGATGGAGTTACTGCAATGATTCTCATTTAACTTATAAACAACGTTTGCCTTATGACTCTACAAATTCTTATCTAGTGTTTTTAAAACCAAAGTTTTAGTAAAGGGAATTGGCCTTTGAAGACGGGAATAGTTAATAAAAGTTAGTTAGTTAGTTAGTTAATCTAATATTTGAAATTATTTATCTCATGTAGATACTTTAAGTGGATCTCAAAGTAAAAAATACTGATATATCTGACACAAATTGGCCGTGAGGAAAATGTAAGATATGATGTTGTTAGAAGTTGATGAAATCGAAGTTATAGAGCACAGCAGACTTTTTTTCACCAAAAGGACCTTCACTATCTGCAATCTCATGTAGATACTTTAAGTGGATCTCAAAGTAAAAAATACTGATATATCTGACACAAATTGGCCGTGAGGAAAGTGTAACATATGATGTTGTTAGATCTTTTTTCATAGGAAGTCGATGAAATGGAAGTTATAGAGCACAGCAGACTTTTTTCCACCAAAAGGACCTTCACTATCTGCAATTTGGTCTCACGGAAAAGTAAGTGAATCAAAGATTAGTGTACTTATATGAGATGTATGTTTGAATGGGTTTTTTTAAACACAATCTTTTAGATTGTGTTTTTTTTTTCCCGCTGTTATATGATGAAGACTTTGATCTCACTAATTTAAGTGAAATTCAATATATTCTGAGAACAGCAAAAATAAATAATGTAACATATTGTAGAAGTTATTGTGTAGTTTGCATTGTGTAATTTATATTGTGTTCACATTGTCTTATACTCATTTTCTTTTTCACCCTTATTTACCTCTCTTTACTAATTTACACTCTTTTTTCATCGCTGTTTCTTTAGTGCACTTCATTCACAACTTCTTAATCTAATAGGAACTGTCTGCATTTCCTCTGTTCCTTCCACCACTTTTTATCTTTTTCATATTCTCACAGTACCACTGCTTTAGTTTCCTAACCCTCTCTTTCTTTTTCTCCTTTTTTTTTCTTTCGCATCCATTGTACTGTAGTTCACTTAGTTCTTCCTTTTGTCTTTCTGTGTACTTACTCTCTCACTCCTGTTTTATCCATCGTTCTATACTAACTTCATTCCTTTCATCCCTTCACTCTGTTACTTTACTTCACTCACTCTCAATCATCTTCTATTCCTCTTTTTTATTTATAGTTTCTCAATCAGACTTCTCTCCTTTTCACTCATTTTTCTTTTATTTTCTTATCTTTACTGATTTTGATTTGATATCTTACATTCTTTTAGTATCTTATTTACCTTTAGGAATTTGTTCTCTTTCTATTTCTTTTTCCTTTTTTTTTCTCTTTCTACATTACTTTCTTTCTGTTTTTGTATCCTTCACTATTGCATCATTTCTTAGTAAACTTTTGTAGATTTTTAAACCTCATGAACTGTTGTTTCTATTTTATTATATATTTTTAAGAAATTATAACGTGTTTTTTCTTTTATCTTTCATAGATACAAGTTTGCATTGATTATATGGTAAGTGTGTTTACAAAATCTTTTTTGTTATCACCTTTTGTTTTATTTTCACTATTTTTCTGTCACCCTACCGCACCCCTATTTCCTTACTTTGCTTCCCTCACTTATTCTTTTGTTCCATGTTTACTTCCGACCACATTCAATTTCTTTCAGTACTTCTGCCTATGCACACTCCTTCACTTACCTTTTTTACTGGTTCACTTAGTCCCTTTGTGACAGTCCTTCTTTTACTCTCTCTCTTGTTTGTCTCTATTACTCCCCATGTGTTACCCTTATTCACTTACATGTACCCTCTTTCACCCCTTTTTACTTATATTCACTGATATTTACTTTCCCTCAATCACTGCTATTCTTTTCCTCTGATTCCGTCACTACCTGACATTCCCATACTTAACTGTCCTTCTTTTTACTTTCAACATCCATTTACAATCTCCCTTAACCTCTGCTTTAGTCTTCTTCCTATTTCTTCTTTCTTTTGCTCCCTTATTCATTTTTCTTTTCTCAGTTACTTCCTTTTACACTTTTTATCTGTCTTACTATCTATTACACAGTCCCTCCTTCATTTTTTTTTCTTTTTTTTTGTTAGTGCGCTGACGGTACGCGCACCGGTGCGCGCACCGAAAGCGAAATATAAAAAAAAATATTTTAAATTAAAAATATTATCTCAATATACATTATAGTGTTCATTTTTACAAAAACATACTTTAGCAATTCACTAAAAAACACATAGGTATGAGTCTGTATAAAAAGTTAGGAATTAGCATTAAAAAAACCTATGAAATTCACTGAAAAAACCAAAGGTTTCACACCAGTTATAGTTAGGAATTAGCATTTAAAAAACCTATGAAATTCACTGAAAAAACCATAGGTTTCACACCAGTTATAGTTAGGAATTAGCATTTAAAAAACCTATTAAATTCACTGAAAAAACCATAGGTTTCACACCAGTTATAGTTAGCTGGAAATTTTACTGATATAAAACCATTGAAATTCCCACGTTATAGTTAGTCGGACTCACTATAACTTGCGCGTGCAATGCACTGCTGATGACATCACATATTACATCACTCATGACATGGTCAGTGACATCACTCATGACACCATCCTTGTGACATAGTGACAGACCTCCTTTCACTATAATGTAACCCTTGAGACACATATTCAAAAATAGAAACTGAAATTTTTAATAAAATGGAGATACCTATATCAGTTACAACAAGCAATTCAGTAATTCCACTATCTATATACACATCCACTCATTCACCAACAGTTCTATATAGTCACTCATACATATACTCACTCATCATATGAAGTGATACACCTATACATCCTGTTACACACCGACATTCATCCAAAAGTTACTCACACACATATTCACACGTGCAAATAAACTATTGAACATCCATTTATTTGAATATAGAGTTATACACACACTTCCACCTTACTTCTATTTAAAATTACACATATTTATTCTCTTAAACAATCACTTATAGAAACACATACTTATTTAAACAGGAACTCTTACAATCTCTTACTCTCACATATACTCACTTATATACATCAATATTCATATATACTAGATTAAAACATATGTAGTTACTGATAAAGACACTAGTGAGACAGTCATTCACTCACTAACAAACACATATAGACACTCATCCACCCATACAGTCCTGTACATATGCTGTCTTCAAAACACATACAAACAAAGAGTCAGTCACTCATGCATCTATGTGCTAAGTAATACCCCCACCAAACCATATAGACACTCATACTGATACTAATAAAAATATCTAATAACCCATATACATACACATGAGTGGATGTGTATTAGATGGTGGTATTACTGAATTGGTTGTTGTAACTGGTATGGGTATATCCACTTTTTTGAAAATATTAGTTTCTATTTTTGAATATGTGTTTCAAGGGTTACATTATAGTGAAAGGAGGTCTGTCACTCTGTCGCAAGGATGATGTCATCAGTGATGTCATGAGTGATGTCACTGACCATGTCATGAGTGATGTAATATGTGATGTCATCAGCAGTGCATTGCACGCGCAAGTTATAGTGAGTCCGACTAACTATAACGTGGGAATTTCAATGGTTTTATATCAGTAAAATTTCCAGCTAACTATAACTGGTGTGAAACCTATGGTTTTTTCAGTGAATTTAATAGGTTTTTTAAATGCTAATTCCTAACTATAACTGGTGTGAAACCTATGGTTTTTTCAGTGAATTTCATAGGTTTTTTAAATGCTAATTCCTAACTATAACTGGTGTGAAACCTTTGGTTTTTTCAGTGAATATATATATATATATATATATATATATTCAATGAAAAAACCATAGGTTTTAGCCCATATATAGTTAGGGATTAGCATTTACAAAACCTTGAAAATTCACTGAAAAAACCATAGGTTATAGACCATATATAGTTAGGGATTAGCATTTACAAAACCTTATTTTACTCGCATAAAACCATTGAAATTCGCATATATAGTTAGTTGCGCTAACTATATATCGCGCACCCGCAATCCACTGCTGATGATGTCACATATTACATCATTCATGACATGGTCAGTGACATCACTGATGACATCTCAAATGACATCACTGATGACATCACTGATGACATCTCATTTGACATTACTGATCACATCACTGATGACAGCATTCATGTGATTATACGATGAACCTCTTCAGACTCTGATATAACCTTAGATACACTCAGTGTAAACAGACACTCACAGACTGTCACTCATCCATGGAGTTACTCACACACCTAGTCAGTCATGCAAAGAATCAATCACACCTCCATTTCCTCAACTATACAGTTATACACATCTTACTTATTCAAACATATACTAACACATATTTACTCCCTTATACAATCCCTGATACAAGTTCACAATGATCCATACAGCCACTCACACATTCACTGGCTCTTATGCACAGTTATTTATATATGTCAACTCTCACATGTACTGTGTTTTACATATGTACTTACTTTGACATGTAGCACTGAGATATCCATTCACTCACCAATACACTCAGGCACACAGTCAACCGCCCATACAGCTGTTTCCACATGCACTTTTGAACCCATACATCTAGTGAATCAACTGCTCACACATCTATGCACAGAGTCATACACCTCCCAGCCACCCCCACACACACTCAGTCTCCCATACAAATACTTGGGCAACCAATCAATAACCCATATAGTTACTCATATAGCTACTGATCAACACATGCAGCAGTTTACAGAACAACAGACATAATGATGCACAAATTAAGACAGTTTAGTCACTAACCCATGCACTCAGTGAGACACATTTAATCACTCACTTATACAGTCAGTCATGCACCTACTGAATCCTTCATCCAGACACTTATACATCCACTCATTCTTCAATATGTAATACATATTTTAACTTTACAGAAACATACAGTCACTGGATAATGTCATCAGTGATGTCATTTGAGATGTCATCAGTGATGTCACTGACCATGTCATGAATGATGTAATATGTGACATCATCAGCAGTGGATTGCGGGTGCGCGATATATAGTTAGCGCAACTAACTATATATGCGAATTTCAATGGTTTTATGCGAGTAAAATAAGGTTTTGTAAATGCTAATCCCTAACTATATATGGTCTATAACCTATGGTTTTTTCAGTGAATTTTCAAGGTTTTGTAAATGCTAATCCCTAACTATATATGGGCTAAAACCTATGTTTTTTTCATTGAATTTCAATGGTTTTTTAATAGCAAATATCAAAAGCTGTCAAATGTCAAGTACGTGATAGGTAAAAACATTTTCGTGTTTATGCACGCTGATGTGCTTTGAACGCTGCCCCCCCCCCTCTTTTCTCTTAGAAGTACTCTCTCTTTGCAGATAGTGAAGGGTAGTTAACGCAGGCCTTTGCCCCCGTTGTAATCCGTCGTGCCTGCTTGTCTCTCCATTTGATTGATTGTTATCCAAGCATTTACTATTTTAGAATTTATTCTCTTTGGTTTATTCTCTATTTACTAACAAGCACAAAGCCGCAATACTCTGTTTAGTCTTTGCAGATAGTGAAAAATCGTGTAAAAAAAAAAAAAATAATCGAGCAAAATCAGTAGGCCACTAATGGGATCTCTTTTTGACCTCGCTAAAATAGAAACATTAGGAACAACCCTTCATGAGAAATACGAAACTAGTGAGATGAACTGAGCTCCACACCATGATGGCTGCAAGACAGCTCGGCTCCGCCACCCACCCCGCCCAAAATAACGATAAACTCTATGCAAATATTATAAATATATACAACACACCAGCAAAGTAACAGGGTAAAACATTTTATTAAATAACTATTTACATAACTATTTTATACTTTTTGTTGCCTGATCCGGCTAGCTCAATCGATCGAGCATGAAACTCATGCACTCTGATAGCAAGCGTTGCTGCTGATGCTATGCAAACAAAAACTGGTTTTCAGTTTGTACATTCTTCAAGATTTTTCATCCAAGGCTGGTTGAGAGTTTGTAGAACGATGGCTTCAGATTTTCAACATACGGTGTGGTGGCGCGGACTGGGAGGGTGCGCTTGACTTCTGCCCCCTCCCCAAGTCGTGTTGCCCTGGCGTGGCCTAAGATCGCCCCCGACATAGGCGGCCGGCTCCCGGGGTCCGGCGGAACTTTTTGCCTTTTGATGACTCTTCCATTCTGGACCTTATCCCACAATCCGTTTGACCTGAAGACACGCTGTAGTGGGGCGCCCCTTTACCGTTTCAGTTGCCATTCCGCCCGCTTTTGCTACACTGTGCCTCTTTCGCCATTCAGCTGTTTACCGCCCGCTCTTGCGACTACAGCGTCTCGCTCACCATGTAGTTGAGTTGCTCCCGCTCTTGCGATGCAGCTATAGGCGGCTGCCACAGGACTCTCAAAATGGCGGCCGCCTCTTCAGATTTGGGCGTGGTCCACTAAAATGGCCATGGGACACCTTGGAACTCGGACGCTTGTCTGCTAGGGCTTGGGCCCCATTCTCGAAAGCGTCCACTGAGCCTTGAAGATTCTACAAAAGTCTTGGGGGCCCCCGACTCCCGCAGGCTTCTGGTGGGGAGCGGCTGCCATGATTGCTCGTGCAATGGCCACGACTGAGATACGAGATGGTGGTGCTCTCATGCTAACGCCAGCTTCAGTCTGAAACATCCAGAAACACTGTAGACTACCAATTCGATCAGTTCCGGTAGCGCCCCAACGTGACCCGGTAGGGAAGAACTTGCCCTCCCCTCTTTGACTGATGGTTCTTGTTGCCTGTCCCTTCTGTTGTCATTTAACAGAACTTTTTAGACTGCTGAAAGGGGTTGTGTTCCGACCGCTGGTTGGTGGAGACATTTTGACTATATTCTGGACCTACGTTGTCGCGTAATGCGTTATATGACACGCCGCGTTAGCGCACCCGGAAGTACTCCAGTGCGCGAAGTGCAGCTTCCCGGAAGGGATCCGGGGCGCGGCGCGCAGCGCGTAACGTAAGAATAACAGGTCATGTGACTTGTTAATAAAACTTTTCATTGGTTCATTTTACTTTTGTTATTCTAATGATGAAAGGCTTGGTCATATGACCTAAAAATTACGCTTTTTATTGCTTTCGAACATTATTTTTTCTTAAACATATATGTTATAATGTTCCAGGCTAATGTATTTTCCCGGAAAATTTACAACTGTCCTGCAAGTAAAATATATTCCTTTTTCTAGAAAAAGGCGTTTCTTCGTCCCATGACGGAGCCGTTGAGCAAAAGATGCTCGGCCTGCTGTCTTAGTCGCCGATACGCCTGAATATCAGATTCTTATCGACCACTTTATGTTGCAGGAGTAAAAAACACAACAGCCCTTGACCATTTATCTTTACTGCGTTCCTGCGTATTATACCTTTTATCCGTCATGTAATTGGACTGCTTTATTTCACTTGCCTTTTACTGATTCGAAAACAGTGACTAAAATTAAAAACTTTACCAATGTAAATACTACTACCATGTTTTGTTTTAAAAGCCTTTATTGTGAAAATGTCAGTATACAAATACGGGCCTATAACCACGTGGGCCGGCCACGGAGCAAACTGGAATCGTATAAGATGAGGAGACATTTACACTGTAGAGGAACGCAACGAGCGGGCCATTAGGTTGCAAGAACTAAGGTGTCTAACAGTTGCGGAATCGGTGGACGTACATTTTGTAATTAAAATACGACAGGGCCACTTACAATAAAATTATCTAGATATACATTTGCGGGCAAGTACCATGGGTGACGTTAATTCGAACTTTCAATAGTACAGTAATCAATAACACATCAGAACTTAATATCAATAGGGATGTCGAAATATTCAATCAATTCTCGTTCCCGCCCGCCATGTGCTTCAAAACTGCATACGTATCTCGTGATATCAAGGTTGTGCAACCAGTACACAACAAGGAGTTACGAGTCCCATTTATACCGGCGCCATTTTGGGCGAGGCCGGGCAGGTCCAGGATATAGTCAAAATGTCTCCACCAACCAGCGGTCGGACCAGATCCCCTTTCGGCAGTCAAAAAAGGTTCAGTTAAATGACAACAGAAGAGATAGGCAACAAGAACCAACAGTCAAAAGAGGAGAGGGCAAGATCTAAAGCCATTGTTCTACAAACTCTCAAGCAGACTTGGATGGAAAAATCCTGAAGAATGTACAAACTGAAAACCATTTTTTGTCTGTATAGCATCACCAGCAACGCTTGAGTCAGCTTTGTGTGAAGCCGCCATTTTTATTCAATCAATAGCGTCCCCCTGCACACATTCAGGGACCTGGCCGTGTCTAAAGGTCAAACGGATTGTGGGACAAGATGCAGAAAGGAAAAGGAAAAAAGTTCCGCCGGACCATGGGAGCCGGCCGCCTATGTCATGGGCGATCTTTGGCCACACCAGGGCAATAGTGAAGCTGCAGCAGGTGCAAATAAGCTTCAGACAGTGTTACAAGCGCTGCTCAGAACTCTCAACTATGACACCACCTCCGTGCCATCCGGATCTTGGCGCCTTGTGCTGGTTCCGACCTATTCACACATCGGTCCGCTACTGACACCACCTCATAGGCCAACGGGACACCCCACGCCGACTTTCGGCGCAGCATTGTAGGATGGCCACACCAGTGCGGCAACTTGCTAGACACCACCTTGGTGCCATCCAGATCTCGGCGCGTTGTGCTTCCTTCGGCCTACTGTAGCCGCAAGTGCGGATGCAACTCAGCTGGATAGCGAGTGAAACACCAAGGGGCGCCCCACTGCAGCCGAGGAGCCTCCATCTTGGGGGCGACGCACAGCATCACATTGCTTTCTCAAACAGCCCCCACTGACTGACGCGACCTCACAGGCCAACGGGGCGCCCCACGCCGACTTTCGGCGCAGCATTGTAGGATGGCCACACCAGTGCGGCAACTTGCTGGACACCACCTCGGTGCCATCCGGATCTTGGCGCGTTGTGCTGCCTTCGGCCTACTGTAGCAGCACGTGCGGGCGCAACTCTGCTGGACGGCGAGTGAAACGGTAAGGGGCGCCGCACTGCACATCAGGTGCCTCCACCTGGGGAGGCGAGAGAGGCCAGTTTGCGCCACCTCCCCCCCCCCCAGGCACCCCACGCCGACTTTCGGCGCAGCATTGCAGGTTGGCCACACCAGTGCAACTTGCTGGACACCACCTCGGTGCCATCCGGATCTCGGCGCGTTGTGCTGCCTTCGGCCTATTCGCACATCGGTCCGCTACTGACGCCGCCTCACGTGCCAACGGATTTTCTACGCTTTTTATAGCAGCGCGTAACGTAAGCATAACAGGTCATGTGACTTCTTTATAAAACTTTTCATTGGTTCATTTTACTTTTGGTTTCCTAATGATGGAAGGCTTGATCATATGACCCAAAAATAACACTTTTCATTGGATTAAAACATTTTTTTTTCCCAAACGATGAAAGCCCCACCTTGTTTCTAGATGTTTCAGACTGAAGCTGGCGTCAGCCTGAGAGCACCACCATCTCGTGGCTCCGTCGTGGTCATTCTGCGAGCAATCATGGCAGCCGCTCCCCACCGGAAGCCTGCAGGAGTCGGGAGCCCCCAAGACTTTTGTAAAATCTTCAAGGCTCAGGGGACGTCCGAGTTCCAAGGTGTCCCAGGGCCATTTTAGTGGACCAGGCCCAAATCCGAAGAGCCGTCCGCCATTTTAAGAGTCCTGTGGCAGCCGCCTATCGCTGCACCGCAAGAGTGGGCGCAACTCAACTACATGGTGAGCGAGACGCTGTAGCCGCAAGAGCGGGCGATAAACAGCTGAATGGAGGATGAGGCACAGTGTAGCAAAAGCGGGCGGAATGGCAACTGAAACGGTAAAGGGGTGCCCCAGTACAGCAGACGAGCCTCCACCTGGGGAGACCCGTTCACGCCGCCTCCCCCCCCCCCCCGGGGCGCCCCATGCCGTTTTTCGGAGCAGCATTGTAGGATGCAAAAACTAGTGCGACAACTTACTGGACATCACCTGGGTGCCATCCACATCTCAGCGCGTTCTGCTGCCTTGGGACTATTCGCACAACAGACCGCTACTGACGAGGCCTCCCCGCGCACCCCCCGGGACGCCCCACGCCGTTTTTCAGAGCTGCATTGTAGGATACCAAAAACCAGTGCGGCACCCAGGTAACATCACCTGGGTGCCGTCCAGAACTCAGCACTTTGTGCTGCCTTGGGACTATTCGCACAAAACACAGCTACTGACCATTGTTGCTTCTTTTTTCAAAAAAATGTTTAAATGTATTTACTGTTTTTGTTGCGTTCTATATATTTATAAGTTATTAAAGTGTTATAATCCTACTACTTTGTTGGAGTGATTTTTAATGTGACACATAATTGTAAAAACTTTGATGTACAAAGAGGCATCCCTGGAATCTTCCGCTTCAGGCTCGGTCCCACACACCCTCACAGTGAGAATCCCCTCCCCAAGCACAATACAGGATGGTTATCAGATAGTAGGAACGCGTGTGGTGTGACGGATCTCATCGGGTGGGGGCCTTGATCTACTGTAACTCCTTTGAAGAGGGGTGATTCTCTACAGCTGGGGCCATAAACTACATCTGCAGGGCTAGGTGATAGCCTGGGACCGGCCTGGACAATCGGACACAGAGGAAGAGGAGTGTCAGAGGGTGCGGTAGTGAATAGGGTGAAAGGGTGGTGTCGGGCGGGCACAGGGTGTGATTCTCAGGGAAGAGCAGCGCACATGGGAGGAGGTTTCTGGCCCATGCATGAGAGAGAGAGCGGGGGTGACCAGTGCGTGGGGGAGATGCTTGCGAGGGTGGGGAGCCATGCTGAGGATCGGCGGCGTGCAGAGAGTGGGTCTGGTCAAGTCGTGTCTAAAGGTCAAACGGATTGTGGGACAAGATGCAGAAAGGAAAAGGAAAAAAGTTCCGCCGGACCATGGGAGCCGGCCGCCTATGTCATGGGCGATCTTTGGCCACACCAGGGCAATAGTAAAGCTGCAGCAGGTGAAAATAAGCTTCAGACAGTGTTACAAGCGCTGCTCAGAACTCTCAACTATGACACCACCTCCGTGCCATCCAGATCTTGGCGCCTTGTGCTGGTTTCGACCTATTCACACATCGGTCCGCTACTGACACCACCTCATAGGCCAACGGGACACCCCACGCCGACTTTCGGCGCAGCATTGTAGGATGGCCACACCAGTGCGGCAACTTGCTAGACACCACCTTGGTGCCATCCAGATCTCGGCGCGTTGTGCTTCCTTCGGCCTACTGTAGCCGCAAGTGCGGACGCAACTCAGCTGGATAGCGAGTGAAACACCAAGGGGCGCCCCACTGCAGCCGAGGAGCCTCCATCTTGGGGGCGACGCACAGCATCACATTGCTTTATCAAACAGCCCCCACTGACTGACGCGACCTCACAGGCCAACGGGGCGCCCCACGCCGACTTTCGGCGCAGCATTGTAGGATGGCCACACCAGTGCGGCAACTTGCTGGACACCACCTCGGTGCCATCCGGATCTTGGCGCGTTGTGCTGCCTTCGGCCTACTGTAGCAGCAAGTACGGGCGCAACTCTGCTGGACGGCGAGTGAAACGGTAAGGGGCGCCGCACTGCACATCAGGTGCCTCCACCTGGGGAGGCGAGAGAGGCCAGTTTGCGCCACCTCCCCCCCCCCCCAGGCACCCCACGCCGACTTTCGGCGCAGCATTGCAGGTTGGCCACACCAGTGCAACTTGCTGGACACCACCTCGGTGCCATCCGGATCTCGGCGCGTTGTGCTGCCTTCGGCCTATTCGCACATCGGTCCGCTACTGACGCCGCCTCACGTGCCAACGGATTTTCTACGCTTTTTATAGCAGCACGTAACGTAAGCATAACAGGTCATGTGACTTCTTTATAAAACTTTTCATTGGTTCATTTTACTTTTGGTTTCCTAATGATGGAAGGCTTGATCATATGGCCTAAAAATAACACTTTTCATTGGATTAAAACATTTTTTTTTCCCAAACGATGAAAGCCCCACCTTGTTTCTAGATGTTTCAGACTGAAGCTGGCGTCAGCCTGAGAGCACCACCATCTCGTGGCTCCGTCGTGGTCATTCCGCGAGCAATCATGGCAGCCGCTCCCCACCGGAAGCCTGCAGGAGTCGGGAGCCCCCAAGACTTTTGTAAAATCTTCAAGGCTCAGGGGACGTCCGAGTTCCAAGGTGTCCCAGGGCCATTTTAGTGGACCAGGCCCAAATCCGAAGAGCCGTCCGCCATTTTAAGAGTCCTGTGGCAGCCGCCTATCGCTGCACCGCAAGAGTGGGCGCAACTCAACTACATGGTGAGCGAGACGCTGTAGCCGCAAGAGCGGGCGATAAACAGCTGAATGGAGGATGAGGCACAGTGTAGCAAAAGCGGGCGGAATGGCAACTGAAACGGTAAAGGGGCGCCCCAGTACAGCAGACGAGCCTCCACCTGGGGAGACCCGTTCACGCCGCCTCCCCCCCCCCCCCGGGGCGCCCCATGCCGTTTTTCGGAGCAGCATTGTAGGATGCCAAAACCAGTGCGACAACTTACTGGACATCACCTGGGTGCCATCCACATCTCAGCGCGTTCTGCTGCCTTGGGACTATTCGCACAACAGACCGCTACTGACGAGGCCTCCCCGCGCACCCCCCGGGACGCCCCACGCCGTTTTTCGGAGCTGCATTGTAGGATACCAAAAACCAGTGCGGCTCCCAGGTAACATCACCTGGGTGCCGTCCAGAACTCAGCACGTTGTGCTGCCTTGGGACTATTCGCACAAAACACAGCTACTGACCATTGTTGCTTCTTTTTTCAAAAAAATGTTTAAATGTATTTACTGTTTTTGTTGCGTTCTATATATTTATAAGTTATTAAAGTGTTATAATCCTACTACTTTGTTGGAGTGCTATATATTTTTAATGTGACACATAATTGTAAAAACTTTGATGTACAAAGAGGCATCCCTGGAATCTTCCGCTTCAGGCTCGGTCCCACACACCCTCACAGTGAGAATCCCCTCCCCAAGCACAATACAGGATGGTTATCAGATAGTAGGAACGCGTGTGGTGTGACGGATCTCATCGGGTGGGGGCCTTGATCTACTGTAACTCCTTTGAAGAGGGTTGATTGTCTACAGCTGGGGCCATAAACTACATCTGCAGGGCTAGGTGATAGCCTGGGACCGGCCTGGACAATCGGACACAGAGGAAGAGGAGTGTCAGAGGGTGCGGTAGTGAATAGGGTGAAAGGGTGGTGTCGGGCGGGCACAGGGTGTGATTCTCAGGGAAGAGCAGCGCACATGGGAGGAGGTTTCTGGCCCATGCATGAGAGAGAGAGCGGGGGTGACCAGTGCGTGGGGGAGATGCTTGCGAGGGTGGGGAGCCATGCTGAGGATCGGCGGCGTGCAGAGAGTGGGTCTGGTCAAGGCATCTAAAATGGCTGCCGTGCTCAACAAAAGTGTGGCATTGCAAAAAAGACAAGATGGCGCAGACAATGTTTATCAATAAGGATTAATTTATAACAATTATTTTTAACAAAATATTTACTCGCAGTGACAAAATGGCGGTCAACAGTTCCTGATTTCCATCGAATCGAACGTTAACAGACGTCACGCAGCAAAAAAAAAAAAAACGCTCACGCACAGCCGCTGGAAGACATGTATCAACATATATGAGCCTCCTCAGCCACCCTCAGAAAACAAAAGGGGTCAGGATACGTCTCCCGTACCCCCTTATACCTAGTAATTTAATGAAATCAAAACACAAAATGGCGAATTCACGTTTCGCTACCAGTTTGCGACCCGGTTCGCGAACCGAGAAGCGCTTCTACCGCGAAAAATCAAATTTTTATTATTTGCCCCACGGGACCCTTTAATAACCCCAACATCATTCCTAGGGGGTCAAGAGGGGTCTACCTAGCCCCCTTTCATTAAATTCCCCCTTCGTTTTTCTCCTCCTCTTGTCTCTCGATCCTACCGACAGACAAGATGGCGGCCGCACCGGACTGTTTAGAATGTTGACAGACACCGGAGAGCCAATCAGCTTCGCTACGCAAAGCTCCGTTACGCGAAAAGTACGCGATCTGGAGCGCTATCTGGGACGCTGTCACAGATATATCTGTTTTTTAAACGTTAATTTCTCAAAATCCACTGGAGCACATATATTGAGACCCAGCAAAGGCACATCGGGCTAACAGTCCCTATAATTTTGCCAAGTTTCGTGCAAATCCATTCAGCCATTAGTTTGCGACCCGGTTCGCGAACCGAGAAGCGCTTCTACCGTGAAAAATCTAATTTTTTTTATTTTCCCCACGGGACCCTTTAATAACCCCAACATCATTCCTAGGGGGTCAAGAGGGGTCTACCTTTCCCCCTTTCATTAAATTCCCCCTTCGTTTTTCACCTCTTCTTGTCTCTCGATCCTACCGAGAGACAAGATGGCGGCCGCACCGGACTGTTTAGAATGTTGTCAGACACCGGAGAGCCAATCAGCATCGCTTCGCAAAGCTCCGTGACGCGAAAAGTACGCGATCTGGAGCGCTATCTGGGACGCTGTCACAGATATATAAATTTTTTAAAACGTTAATTTCTCAAAATCCACTGGAGCACATATATTGAGACCCAGCAAAGGCACATCGGGCTAACAGTCCCTACAATTTTGCCAAGTTTCGTGCAAATCCATTCAGCCGTTCGAGCTAAAAGTGAGGCCAAACGCCCTATGGAAATTAACATGGGAAAAACGCGTTTTGGGACCCCCCTTTTTTCTCGGCCCCCCCTTGACGAACCCCACCCAAATTTTCAGGGGCTGCTCAGAAACAAAATGTGCCATTTTCCTGAAAATTTCAGCCGATTCCGTCCACAAACGCCAAAGTTATTAGACATAGATATTTCAAAAGTTCCATAGAGAAAAAATCCTAACTATATATACCTACTGGCGACCGCCAGTAGGTAATATATATATATTTATATCGCCTACAGTAGGTAGTTATAGTTAGGACCTATTATCCATAGGAAAACCGCAACATTCTATTGGCAATAACTTTGGCGAATCTTCTTGAAAGTTCTTGCCAGCTCAGTTCCGCTCCTACCCTGAAAAGTTTGGGGGTGATTGGTGAAGCACGGGCCGAGAAAAAAGGGTGTCCCAAAACGTGTTTTCCCCATACAATTTCTCATAGAACCTTTAGTAACGGCTACAGCTCGAAAGGCTGAACGGAATTACACCAAATTTGGCAGTTTCGACTTGTGTCTTTGGCATATCTGGGGTCAATCTGTTCAGTAGTTTCTTTGAAAATTGAGGTTAAAGTCATTTAGATATCGTAGGATAAGCGCACTGTTCCGATCACGCGCTCAATTATAATTGTCTGTCAAGCGGTTGTAAACATTCGAAACCAGGAACTGCTGGCAGTCATTTTGTGCCTCGGTAGAAGCGAGGGTGAAGAAGTCTGTGAAATATGTTGGCAAAACGTGAACAGAGGCAGGTTAGACACACCCTTACTGTGAGAAGTTGGCCTGGTATATAATGCTCACTAATTCTAGTGATCACTTTGTACCATGCCAAGCAACCCTTATGATGATTGGTTGTAAGTCAACCTTATAGACCAGTTATCCTAGTGGTAACGTGGACAAAGCAGTCTTAGGCTAAACTCTGAAAGGCATGTGAAGCCAGCTGTATTACCATACACAACCCCCTTGAATACCAAATGAAAGGGACACCACACAGATATATATTGAAAATATATATTGATTTATTAACTATAAAATCCCCTGGACTCTTTATGAGCACAGAAGCACAAGCGTTAAATCACAAGACAGTTTAAAATACACAAAAGTTGCACAATATGGATGAGCCCTAGGGGCCACCTAAACCATATACTAAGAAAGTGGTATAAGAGATACCAATCGGAATGGGAACAGGCCTAGGGCCTTGGGAATCGCTGGAGCTATTCGAGACTAGCAGTGACTAAGTCGGGAAAGGCCCGCGGGACTCGGGTGCAGTGTTCAAAGTGCACGCACTTTCCAATGTAAAGTCTATGGTGCGTAAAAAGTACAAAGTTAGATAGTTAGGAACCTTCCGAGTGACCTAGAACGCTGAAACTTAAGACACAGGCCCTTGAGATGTGTACCAGTGTAGGAACACCGGCGGAGCTGAGTTACCTCACCCACAGGAAGCGGGTGCACAGGGTCGAAGTAGTGTCGAGTTTCGTCACGCTGGTCGATGGTGCTTGGAGCTGAAGATGCTGCAGGCGGCTCGATGTGAAGAGTTCCGGTGGATCCAAGGGTGGATCTGAAGATGTGAAGACCTGAAAGCAGAGGGGACAATGTTCAAAGTCACTAGCCAGTGACTACCGTGGAACCAGATTGGAACCAGGCGATGTCGGGTGCAAACAGGCGTTGTCGGGTAGCTTCTCTCTGCAGCCACGTGGACACCGGGGGTCGAGGACGTCCAGGAGTCGGTCACGAGCTGTCCCATGCAGGCTTCTCGCTGTTGGCGGTGTCGGCGACCTGATCGGAGCAAACAGGCCTTGGCTAATGCAAGCCACGCAGGAATCGATAGATGCTTGTTACTCGGACCAGCAAGGTCAGAGCGAGTGCTCCTTTTCACAGGAGCTTGGGTGAGTCTGGAGCAACCAGACCCGCTGTGTAGTTTGTCGGTTTCGTCGCCAAGATGGCCGCTGACCACGTTGCTAGTGGCCGGGATGGCGCGTCGAGTGGCACAATGCAAAAGGGCCCCACGCAGATCGTGGAGATGCTGGGGGGCTGATCTTCGGTGCAAGGGCTGCTCGATGGTGGGGGTTCTCAGTCCCCAAAGCACAACATCAAGGATACCTCAGAAGCTGCGCAGTCAGCTTTTCGAGTGTCTTCCAAGAGGTCCGGTCCCACGTCACTCGGTGCCTCCACGGGTCCCTTCTTCGCAGGGACTGTGTATCGGGCTCTGAGAGGTCTGGGAGTCTGGTTCTTGTCAGGCTCTGGGCACGAGCTCCGGCGGGAGGTGGCGGCAAAGCAGACGTCGAGTTGCTGGTTGGTGCCTGTGTTCACAGGGTGGCCACTCCTAGGCCACAAGGGAGATTCTCTTCAGTCTTCTGAGCAGCAGAATGTCGAAGTCCAGTCTTCTTCTTTGTTTAAAGTTGATTCAGGATGATCTGCTGTGCAATGGCACTGCTCCCACTCTTATTCCCAATCTGAGGGGTGGATCACCTACTAGGTCCCTCCTCTGGGAGGAACCAGGAAGGGGGGCGGTTACACCCCCTTTCCTGTGTCCAGCTCCTCGCCAGGCCTGGGTCTGGAAAGTCCCAGGACCGGTTTGGACTGGCCTATGCACGGGGACACCTTGTGTGCCCCGGGCATGTCTGAATCTATTCAGCCCTGTCCTACCCAATACACAAAACCCTGTCTGGGTGGTGCTCGCACCTCCCAAGGCAGGAAACCCTTTGTCCAGGCCACCATCTGCCGAGTTTCGGCCCAGATCTTTGGACTAGGTTGAGTGTGTGACATTGATCCACATTCGGTCCATCACCTGTTGTGTTTGCATATTCCGCCCTAAGTGCGCTGGGGATGCCCAGACGTGGGTCCCAGGCACTCCACACCACTGGAGTCAAGCTAGCCGGGCTGATGAGAGGTGTTACCTCGAAACCGGTCCGGTCCTCGGATGCTTGATTCCGTTCTGGGAAGGACATGGCTTTTGTAGTTCGGAATGGACTGTTCCCATGGGGCACAGGGTCAGAGCTGATTTGCATATCGCCATTGTCTAACCCAGGGTGGTGTGGAGTGCAAAAAAACAATGCATTTGGGCCCAGATCTTTGGACTGGGTTGAGTGTGTGACATTGATCCACATTCGGTCCATCACCTGTTGTGTTTGCGAGTTTCGGTCAGCAGCAGGAGGCCAGACTCGTGTCTGTGGTGGCAGCATCCATTTTGTGATGCTGAGGCTCTGGTTAACTTTAACCGGGGTTAAGGCTACACACATGTCGTGTCCCTCTAGAAGGGTGGAATGCTATCCCCGTCGACAGAACTGTCGAGGGGATAGTATTCCAATTCGTATGACACCTTACTCGACATGTTTTGATAAAGCCAAACCAAAGATAGCATTTAACCGCGAGGATTATAATGCACTTAAGAGTATATGGTATGGCAATATCCCGGAACAGCTTAGGGAGTGGTTCCCGACAGCTGCAGACAGGCTCAGCTCATGCTAGAGCACCATCTCACATATTTCCAAGCACTCTGCCTCCAGGATTGATGAGGTCTTCCATAGGAGTGGCTGATAGGAACATATGTGTCCAGTTTAGGGTTAGGCACAGGCATACTGTACCTAAGCAAGAGGTGATTACACCAACTTACCCCAGCTGAGGGATCAGCCAGGTGTGTCAAATATGGAGGCCAGGCCAGGGTTGGCACAATACATGCTGCAGCCCCTGGTAGGCCTTGGAAACACCTAGGGTACACTGTTACAGGGACCAATAAGGTGAACCAATTCCAATTGTGTTATGCACCTAAGGTACATGGAGTCCATTTTAAGGAGAGAGCAATCAGCCTGGGGCCCTGAATAGCAGGATCCCAGGCCAACTAAGTCAAAAACCAGCTCAACACCAGGCAAAAAGTTTGGGGGTAACCATAGTCAGATATCCACCTTCCTACACTTACCCCCTAGGCCTGCTCAGGGGGTGACATAGGGACGCGTAGGGCAAAAAAAGTACGAATTTTTTTTTACAAAAAAAGTCGCGAGATGCGCGTAGGATACTTGCATTTGGCCACTGAAAAAAACCAAGCATGTATTTTGAGATATATATCAATGATATGATATGATATGATTAGATGTTGGGTAGTTCTACAAAGAGCCCTTGTGTTTATTGAGAGATTTTAGTAATTAAATGTAAGTACCGATGCAGAGTCTAAAGTTCATGAGGAAGACTCGGTTTCCTTCATCTGGAAAATGTACACTATCCCTTTAATATGTGCCATGCATATTGAAATGCAGATTGTGTCTTATATGGACAATATTCTATAGTCTCGTAGAAAAGTAAAAAGATTTATTCACATGTTTATTCACTTATCTGCGCAGATCAGGTGTCCAGCCTTCCCCTATCTCGACAACCGGTTGTTGAAGGCGGGCTCGCCCCAGACAGTCGTCTCCCACCTCCAGACTACTGTCAACCTCTTGCAGCTGCTGGGGTTGTCCATCAACGTGCCCAAGTCGCACATGTGCCCCTCTCAGAAGCTCCTCTTCATCGGAGCAGTTCTGGGCTCGGAGCAGTTTCGGGTTTTTCACTCCGAACAGCAGGTTCGGGATATTTAGGCTCTGATTCTGATCTTTCAGCTTTTATCTCGGGTCTCGGTCATGTAGACGCTGAGGCTCCTGGGGCTGAAGGCCTCCTGCATCCTAGTAGTGCATCACGCAAGGTGGAATGTGAATAAATATAAACATAGGCCACGCAGTTTGCGTCCCGTAATATAAAAATTTCAGGGGTTGGTGGGTCCCGGGGCTTGAGGGGGGTCGTTGAAGCCCACACACTTGTAATGTTGTAGGGGGGGGGTTGGACGCGAAAGTGGTGCAAGGGGGTTGTAAATCTGGTACACAGTGTTTGGTTTTACTTTGCTTCCCATTCTGTGATGTAGAAGATCCTGGGTAAATATAACGGTTTTTGTACAGCCAGTAACTTTTAACCCTACCCCCAAACGGCTTTCTGCCTGTTACCATAGTAACAGTTCATGGAACACTTACGTGAGCACAGAGGTTAAAAGTTCACCACTCTATGTTGCTAATGAGTTAGCCTCAGAATTATACTTCAAATTATAAATATCATTTCTATTGATGACTGCTACCCCCCAAAAAAAACCAGAAGTATGCACTTTTTAATTAACTTTTATTAAAACAATAACTGGAACTATAACTAAAAGATAACAATACAATAAATAACTATAACTATAACTAACAAAACAATATAATAAACAACATATAATCTGGAGTCCAAAAGAAGTATTGTAGTTAATCTGCAAAACAAAAAATAAAATTATTGTTTAAAATTAGATTGATGTGACTAAATGAGGTCAAACATTACAAGTCAAAGTAACACTTGACAATATTTATATTTTTTAAAATGATTGCAGTGTGCCTGAAACGCTTCCACTGGCATTGTACATGCAGACTTTGGTCCACCCTTTTTATCAACTTTTGCAGTTTGAGATATAATATCCTACCTCTGTTATTCATCTCCTACTATCTCCTTTTCAAATTCTCTTGTAAAGACGTTAACAACAATTAAAGGGAACATTTTCTGCATATTTTTAATAAAGCATTTGACACAATGCATAGTGACACCGTATTTATTGAATGTTTTGAAATTAATTTTCACAAGTCTTAAAAAAGGTGAATGCAAGAAAAGTTACTTGCCCTATATGCAAGACTGCTTTCAAGAGGAGACCCCAATAAAGAGGACTGGTGTGGAACTGCAAGTATCCGGAAGCACTTGCAGACTAAGAATCCGGTCAACTTTGCAAGGGAAGAGTTAAGGAGATTGAGAGAGGCTCCTCCTGCTTCATGAGGAGGCCCAAGTATCAGTGGAGCAACACCGTCAACCTCTACTGCACAGCCTAATATTCGTCCCCGATATGGAACCCTTAAAGAAAAAAAGTAAGAAGGTTGGGAGCTCTGGATGCCATCCGAATACCTAATCATCCTTTAGTTATACAGAGATCTACCCTGTATCAGACCTATCCGTACAAGTGTGAATTTGAGATTATCTGCCACGAAAACCCCTCAAATACTTATATCCGTACTTTTTTAACTTCGTCGAGTAGTCGTATTGTGAATATTTACCTTAAAGTTGTCTGTTATAAATTTGTGAATCTCTCTGGCTTCATACAACTAGTTCATGCCATGTTTGAGACATCGGTGAAATGAACTGGAACAGAAGGATATACTTTGTTCAATGTTGGTAACTTGCTGCTTACTTATGTAACATTGTGGTAACTGAAAAAAGAGTTAAAAATGTATATGTTGTATATATGTCCAAACTTAATTTTAATTTTCATGAAAACAATTGTTCTCAATAGGATTGGGGATGAAAAGTAATCATCAGAGGTTATATTTGGACAGCAAAATTGGAAATAGTATTGCATTATACAAATGTTAGGCCGAGATTGGTCACTCACTTCATTCACAAACTCCTGGGCTTGATCTGATAGAACCCTTTTTGGACTTCCATGATCTATAAATTCAGAAATAAATAGCAAGGAAGTACAGGCTGAAACCGTGTAACGAGCATTAAAATGAGAAATGGGTTTCAGAAAGAAACATCTATAAGACTATCACAATGCAGATTTATATTTTATAAAAATATTTATAGAAGCAAGAAAAATTATAACTCGTACATTGTTCAATTTTAAATCCCATATTTGGTCAATAAAATTGGGAGGACATGCTTTTTTTTTATGCTTGGTTGATTTCAGAATGCCTACGAATCCTAGTAAAACATGACAATTAACACAGTTATCCATCTGCAAACACATGAAATTCACAAGCGTTTATCTCAGAAAGGTTTTCGATCATTAAGGTGTGGAGACAAACCTTATAACTCCATTAGGTCCATTGCAATTTTCGGCTCATAACATATGGAGAGCAGTCAGTGGATCTGGTGTGTGGAGTTGTTCACCACCACGTGGTATAGTGTATGGGCAGTACAGCTTGTGGTGACCAGTATGTCTCATAGAACAGGGGGCAAATGAAGTTTGAAGTTATTAAAAAACATGGAGAGCGTGCTAAAATACAACATTGACCAATCAATTACATGTGCAGTGCATGGGGAGGAAGCAGCACGTGACGCACTACTTACAAAATTATATGTGGCAGGATTAAGTGATTATCTCAGAAACATCGGCTACCAAGGCATAATATTTAAGTTATAAGAGCTGGAAACCGTGCTGAAACACACTTTTGCCAATACATTAGTTTTACTATGCATGGGGCACGTGACGCACTACTTACAAGAGAAAAACCATATAGTATTCACTTGAACAACACGTAGCACACTGCTGTAGAAGCGGCCACGTGGCGCTTGGCAAATTAAACAAACGCACCAGGATTAAGTGATTTGCATAGAAATAAAAGTTAAGAAGTCAACTTTAACAATATAAAAAAGCAGGAAAGCGTGCTTAAAAACAGCATTGCCAAATCGAATACAAATTTGCATTTACCAGGTATTTAAAGATTTTCAGATTAATTAATTTAATTACTCTTAAAAAAGGTGCTCACCTACGAAGAAGTGGATATGAACACTCTCAATAACTGTGACTGCGGAATAGGAAAAGTTCAAAAAGGTTGGCAGCTTATAAATACTTTGCAGAAAGATGATTAGTTGAGCATGACGTGTGAGAGCTGGGATTGGGCATGTTGTAAATGAGCATGCGCAAATAAAATGAAATACGTTAGGGGTACATAGCCAGACGGTGGGACGTATTGTGCGCATGCGTAACATTAACACGCATGCGCTACCACAAACATGCATGCGAAAAGTGAAGGCAACTCCTACGGGGTACATACATAGATGGAGTTTGGATGTCCCCGTGGTCTTGAAGTGGCTTCAAGAGGGGCTTTGCAGCCCTCCTCCATAAAATAATAATATATAATTAGCCATGCCCCGAGGGTTTGGGACCCCGGTGCCTGGAATGGGGCAGGGGAGGAGGGCACCCGGCCCTCTTCCCACAAAAAAAATGAATACTTATACTCCACTTATTGTCATCGTACCATAAGCGCACCCATCCGATCAAGCGCTGAAGGCTAATTGGCTGGCAAGTGGTTGTCAACATTTGTAAATAGAAACTGTTGGCAGCCATTTTATGTCTCGGTACAAGGGAGGCTGAAGAAGCGTGTGAAATGTGTGTTTATAACGTGAAAAGGGTGGGTAGACACACCCTGATCCTCTTGGTCTCCTCAGGGGGTCCCACAAGGTCTCCCAGGGCTCCTATTTTTTTTCTTTTTTTGGGAAAAAACGTGGGGTGTGCGTATGATCCGCGCATTCTGGCACTATTTAAAAAAATAAGACGTAGGCTTTGTTGCGTCTTTGGTAATTTGCATTCTTTCAACTGTTTAGAGGAGATGCAGCAATGCTGTATCCAGGATCCACCACTGAGTAAGAAAAGGTAACGATAACACTATTTACCAGCTAAGTGAATTTCTACCCATAGGATAACAGTGATGTACTTTTAAGAAAGTTAAAGAAAATTATTAAAATAATAACCTCAGATAATCTCTTGTCTTATATTTATATTAAATATATAAAGTTTTTCAACATTGAAAAAATCGCGGAAGTCGCGCACACACCGCGTCTGATATGTATATGATGTCACGCGCTACCGCGCGTCCGTCAAGTCACGTTATACGTACATCTCACGTATGCTCAAGGCATTGCGCACAAGTCGCATAGCAACCGTGTGGTAAAAGGTGTACCCATCTCACACCCTTCCCGGATCCTGGACAGCGACTCTAAAATGGCAGACACGTTTCGCGCAGTAAATGAGTAGGGTGTTCGTAGGGGGCGCAACTGCAAAATTTTTTTACATAATAATAATAATAATTTAAGTATATTATAAACAATATAAAATAATAAAAAAAAGATTTATGTGAAAAAATGTAATTAGAAAAAGATTGATGCCGATCTTTCCATGACCAATCAAGTTGCAACTGTGGTTGGAACTTGCACAGGCCTGCTGAGATAGATGCGGAAGCTTGCCCCCCTCCTCTCAACTGCAGTGCTCCAGATGATCGTATCAGCCACAATCGTGTCCAGACTGGAATATGGGAACGCCCTATACATTGGCCTCCCGGAAAAGCACACTAACAAATTACAGGTGACTGAACGATGCAGCTAGATTGATTTTCAGGCTTCCCAGAAGGACTCACGAGACCCCTTTGTTGTGTAAGCTACACTGGCTCCCCATCAAGCAGGGAGCACAATTAATTCAAGAGCCTCTGCATTGCCCACAAAGCCATTTACGGCCAGGACCCAGCCTACATTAAGGGGCGTCTTAGGCATTATGTGCTGGGCCGAAAACTCTTGTCATCCAAGAGCTGCCTCTTGGCTGTCCCATGGTTAAAATCTGCATTCATGGGAGACAGAGCCCTATCTGTCCTACTCCCGCAGCTCTGGATTCAACTGCCTGATTGCCTCCGCAAGGAATGGCACTCCTCCCCTTCAGGAAACGTCTCAAAACTCTCCTGTTCAGGGAGGCTTTGGACACTATCTAATCTCAGCCACGCGTGTTTTGTGACTGCTGGTTAGCTGGGCCACCCTCTCTAAGCACTAAGAGACCTGCTGGTGATTATGCGCAATAGAAATAACAGTTAACATAACATGACATAACTCATGTCATGGTCAGTGACATCACTGATAACATCTCAAATGACATCACTGATAACATAATCCAGTGTCTGTGAGTGTTTTTAAAAAGTTTATGAATGTTAAATATCCACCAAGGTGTATTGGTGAATCAGTGGGTGCATGAGTGTGACTAACTGTATTAGTGAGTGATTAGGTTTTTCCAGTGGAAAAAAAAATATATATTACCTACTGGCTGTCGCCAGTAGGTATATATAGTTAGGATTTTTTCCCTATGGGATTTTTGAAAATTCTATGTCTAATAACTTTGGCGTTTGTGGACGGAATCGGCTGAAATTTTCAGGAAAATGGCACATTTTGTTTCTGAGCAGCCCTTGAAAATTTGGGGGGGTTTCGTCAAGGGGGGGCCGAGAAAAAAGGGGGGTCCCAAAACACGTTTTTCCCATGTTAATTTCCATAGGGCGGTTGGCCTCACTTTTAGCTCGAACGGCTGAATGGATTTGCACGAAACTTGGCAAAATTGTAGGGACTGTTAGCCCGATGTGCCTTTGCTAGGTCTCAATATATGTGCTTCAGTGGATTTTGAGAAATTAACGTTCAAAAAAAGATATATATCTGTAACAGCGCTCCGGGCTGCGCTCGGGTTCGCGTACTTTTCGCGAAACGGAACTTTGCGATGCGAAGCTGATTGGCTTTCCGGTGTCTGTCAACATTCTAAACAGTCCGGAGCGGCCGCCATCTTATCTCTCGGTAGGATCGAGAGAGAAGAAGAGGTGAAAAACGAAGGGGGAATTTAATGAAAGGGGGCAAGGTAGACCCCTCTTGACCCCCTAGGAATGATGTTGGGGTTATTAAAGGGTCCCGTGGGGAAAATAAAAAAAAATTGATTTTTCACGGTAGAAGCGCTTCCCGGGCCGCGAACTGGGCCGCAAACTGGTAGCGAAACGGGAATTCGCCATTTTGTGTTTCGTTTTAATTAAATTACTAGGTATAAGGGGGTGCGGGAGACGTATCCTGATCCCTTATGTTTTCTGAGGGTGGCTGAGGAGGCTCATATATGTTGATACATGTCTTCCAGCGGCTGTGCGTGAGCGTTTTTTTTTTTGTTGCTGCGTGACGTCTGTTAACGTTCGATTCGATGGAAATCAGGAAGTGTTGACCGCCAATTTGTCACTGCGATAAAATATTTTGTTATAAATGAATCCTTATTGATAAACATTGTCTGCGCCATCTTGCCTTTTTTCCAATGCCACAATTTTGTCGTGCACGGCAGCCATTTTAGATGCCTTGACCAGACCCACTCTTTGCACGCCGTCGATTCTCAGCACAGCTCCCCACCCTCGCAAGCATCTCCCCCACGCACTGGTCACCCCCGCTCTCTCTCTCATGCATGGGCCATAAACTTCCCCCCATCTGCGCTGCTCTTCCCTGAGAATCACACCCTGTGCCCGCCCGACACCTCCCTTTCACCCTATTCACTACCGCACCCTCTGACACTCCTCTTCCTCTGTGTCCGATTGTCCAGGCCGGTCCCAGGCTATCACCTAGCCCTGCGGATGTAGTTTATGGCCCCAGCTGTAGAGAATCCAGACATGCCAACCCTCCCGATTCAGGCGTGAGACTACCGATTTCAGTGCTAGTCTCCCGCCTCCCGATTCCTGCAAGCAAAAACCCGATTCCTCGGGGGTTTCAGCTGACAGGGCTTGGTATTGTGTTACGTGCTAATTCTTCCAGGAAACGTCAGAGGGCCGATGCAGGGGCTCTAGAAGGGGTGATAAACCATTTAAGCCTCATTAACAAGCGCATGGTCTTTTAAAGATCTGTGAAGTACTCGGGGTGGCGGTGTGTGTGTGCCCTCTTTCAGGAGCGGGCGGGGGGGGCACTGCCAGCAACTTGCCAGGCCGGGCAGTGTTCAACACTTGCATCACCCTTTCTCTGCCTGCTATTGTGCTCCATGCTTCGGAAAGGTAAGAAAAAGAACGTGCATTTGAGTTTGAAATGTCCGATCCTGTAGCAGCACACTTCCAAAGCCCACACATGACAATAACCCGATTCAAGGCCCCATTCACCCGATTTTTTAAAAATATATAGCACTCCAACAAAGTAGTAGGATTATAAAACTTTATTAACTTATAAATATATAGAACGCAACAAAAACTGTAAATACATTTAAACATTTTTTGGAAAAAAGAAGCAACAATGGTCAGTAGCTGTCTTTTGTGCGAATAGTCCCAAGGCAGCACAACGTGCTGAGTTCTGGACGGCACCCAGGTGATGTTACCTGGGTGCCGCACTGGTTTTTGGTATCCTACAATGCAGCTCAGAAAAACAGCGTGGGGCGCCCCGGGGGGTGCGCGGGGAGGCCTCGTCAGTAGCGGTCTGTTGTGCGAATAGTCCCAAGGCAGCAGAACGCGTTGAGATATGGATGGCACCCAGGTGATGTCCAGTAAGTTGCCGCACTGGTTTTGGTATCCTACAATGCTGCTCCGAAAAACGGCTTGGGGCGCCCCGGGGGGGCGTGGGGGAGGCGGCGTGAACGGGCCTCCCCAGGTGGAGGCTCGTCTGCTGTACTGGGGCGCCCCTTTACCGTTTCAGTTGCCATTCCGCCCGCTTTTGCTACACTGTGCCTCATCCTCCATTCAGCTGTTTATCGCCCGCTCTTGCGGCTACAGCGTCTCGCTCACCATGTAGTTGAGTTGCGCCCACTCTTGCGGTGCAGCGATAGGCGGCTGCCATAGGACTCTTAAAATGGCGGACGGCTCTTCGGATTTCGGCCTGGTCCACTAAAATGGCCCTGGGACACCTTGGAACTCGGACGCTTGCCTGCTAGGGCTTGGGCTCCATTTTCGAAAGCGTCCCCTCAGCCGTGAAGATTCTACAAAAGTCTTGGGGGCCCTCGACTCCTGCAGGCTTCCGGTGGGGAGCGGCTGCCATGATTGCTCGCGGAATGACCACGACGGAGCCACGAGATGGTGGTGCTTTCATGCTGACGCCAGCTTCAGTCTGAAACATCCAGAAACAAGGTGGGGCTTTCATCGTTTGGGAAAAAAAAATTTTCTAAACCAATGAAAAGTGTTATTTTTAGGTCATATGACCAAGCCTTCCATCATTAGGAAACCAAAAGTAAAATGAACCAATGAAAAGTTTTATAAACAAGTCACATGACCTGTTATGCGGCATAGGGCTACAAAAAGCGTAGAAAATCCGTTGGCACGTGAGGCGGCGTCAGTAGCGGACCGATGTGCGAATAGGCCGAAGGCAGCACAACGCGCCGAGATCCGGATGGCACCGAGTTGGTGTCCAGCAAGTTGCTGCACTGGTGTGGCTATCCTACAATGCTGCGCCGAAAGTCGGCGTGGGGCGCCCCGTTGGCCTGTGAGGTCGCGTCAGTCAGTGGGGGCTGTGCGTCTCCCCCAAGATGGAGGCTCCTCGGCTGCAGTGGGGCGCCCCTTAGCGTTTCACTCGCCGTCCAACTGAGTTGCGTCAGCACTTGCGGCTACAGTAGGCCGAAGGCAGCACAGCGCGCCGAGATCTGGATGGCACCGAGGTGGTGTCCAGCAAGTTGCCGCACTGGTGTGGCCATCCTACAATGCTGCGCCAAAAGACCCCGTGTCCAGCTGATTTTCTCCCGCTCTTGCGGGACAGTGACTCGAACGCGCCGAGATCCGGATGGCACCGAGGTGGTGTCCAGCAAGTTGCCGCACTGGTGTGGCCATCCTACAATGCTTCGCCGAAAGTCGGCGTGGGGTGCCCCGTTGGCTTATGAGGTGATGTCAGTAGTGGACCGATGTGTGAATAGGTCGTAACCAGCACAAGGCGCCAAGATCCGGATGGCAAGTCCTGGATGTTGAGTGCCATAGTTGAGAGTTCTGAGCAGTGTTTGTAACACTGTCTGAAGCTTATTTGCACCTGCTGCAGCTTCACTATTGCCCTGGTGTGGCCAAAGATCGCCCATGACATAGGCGGCCGGCTCCCGAGGTCCGGCGGAAGTTTTTTCCTTTTCCTTTCTGCATCTTGTCCCACAATCCGTTTGACCTGAAGACACGACCAGGTCCCTGAATGTGTGCAGGGGGACATTATTGATTGAATCAAAATGGCGGCTTCACACAAAGCTGACTCAAGCGTTGCTGTTGATGCTATACAGACAAAAATTGGTTTTCAGTTTGTACATTCTTCAGGATTTTTTTTTCCATCCAAGGCTGATTGAGAGTTTGTAGAACAATGGCTTCAGATTTTCAACATACTACTCTTCAACATTCTTCCTAAATGTAACAATGTGAGACTCACTAGGAGAACGGCTGTTTATCTTTCCTTTCAAAATGCTGCCAACAATATTTTCTGAATGGAAGACACCATCTTGTAGCATAAAGGGCCGAAAGGGGTTCTGGTCTGGCCGATGGTTGGTGGAGACATTTTGACTATATCTTGGACCTGCCCGGCCTCGCCCAAAATGGCGCCGGTATAAATGGGACTCGTAACTCCTTGTTGTGTACTGGTTGAACAACCTTGATATCACGAGATATGAATGCAGTTTTGATGCTCATGGCGGGCGGGGACGAGAATTGATTGAATATTTCGACATCCCTATTGATATTAAGTTCTGATGTGTTATTGATTACTGTACTATTGAAAGTTCGAATTAACGTCACCCATGGTACTTGCCCGCAAATGTATATCTAGATCATTTTTTTGTAAGTGGCCCTGTCGTATTTTAATTACAAAATGTACGTCCACCGATTCCGCAACTGTTAGACACCTTAGTTCTTGCAACCTAATGGCCCGCTCGTTACGTTCCTCTACAATGTAAATGTCTCCTCATCATATACGATTTCAGTTTGCTCCGTGGCCGGCCCACGTGGTTATAGGCCCGTATTTGTATACTGACATTTTCACAATAAAGGTTTTTAAAACAAAACATGGTAGTAGTATTTACATTGGTAAAGTTTTTACTTTTAGTCACTGTTTTCGAATCAGTAAAAGGCAAGTGAAATAAAGCAGTCCAATTACATGACGGATAAAAGGTATAATACGTAGGAACGCAGTAAAGATAAATGGTCAAGGGCAGTTGTGTTTTCCACTCCTGCAACATAAAGTGATCGATAAGAATCTGATAATCAGGCGTATCGGCGACTAAGACAGCAGGCCGAGCCTCTTTTACTCAACGGCTCCGTCATGGGACGAAGAAACGCCCTTTTCTCGAAAAAGGAATATATTTTACTTGCAGGACAGTTGTAAATTTTCCGGGAAAGTACATTAGCCTGGAACATTATAACATATATGTTTAAAAAAAAATAATGTTCGAAACCAATAAAAAGCGTAATTTTTAGGTCATATGACCAAGCTTTTCATCATTAAAATAACAAAAGTAAAATGAACCAATGAAAAGTTTTATTAACAAGTCACATGACCTGTTATGCTTACGTTACGCGCTGCGCGCCGCGCCCCGGATCGCTTCCGGGAAGCTGCGCTTCCCGCACCGGAGCACTTCCGGGTGCGCTAACGCGGCGTGTCATATAACGCATTACGCGACAACGTAGGTCAAGAATATAGTCAAAATGTCTCCACCAACCAGCGTTCGGAACACAACCCCTTTCAGCAGTCCAAAAAGTTCTGTTAAATGACAACAGAGGGGACAGGCAACAAGAACCATCAGTCAAAGAGGGGAGGGCAAGTTCTTCTCTACCGGGTCATGTTGGGGCGCTACCGGAACTGATCGAATTGGTAGTCTACAGTGTTTCTGGATGTTTCAGACTGAAGCTGGCGTCAGCATGAGAGCACCACCATCTCGTAGCTCCGTCGTGGCCATTCCACGAGCAATCATGGCAGCCGCTCCCCACCAGAAGCCTGCGGGAGTCGGGGGCCCCCAAGACTTTTGTAGAATCTTCACGGCTGAGGGGACGCTTTCGAGAATGGGACCCAAGCCCTATCAGGCAAGTGTCCGAGTTCCAAGGTGTCCCAGGGCCATTTTAGTGGACCACGCCCAAATCTGAAGAGCCGGCCGCCATTTTGAGAGTCCTGTGGCAGTCGCCTATCGTTGCATCGCAAGAGCGGGAGCAACTCAACTACATGGTGAGCGAGACGCTGTAGTCGCAAGAGCGGGCGGTAAACAGCTGAATGGCGGAAGAGGCACAGTGTAGCAAAAGCGGGCGGAATGGCAACTAAAACGGTAAAGGGGCGCCCCACTACAGCGTGTCTTCAGGTCAAACGGATTGTGGGACAAGGTCCAGAATAGAAGAGTCATCAAAAGGCAAAAAGTTCCGCCGGACCCCGGGAGCCGGCCGCCTATGTCGGGGGCGATCTCAGGCTACACCAGTGCTATAAGACTTGGGGAGGGGGTCGGAGCCAAGCGTCTTCTCCGAGTCCGTGCCATCACACCGCCCCTCGGGGGCCTCCGTCAAGCGGTTTAGTGAGGTACCATATCACATTGTTTTCCAATGCAGTCAGGTCCACAAACGGCCCTCACTTACTTTGAGAATAGTGAAGCTGCAGTAGGTGCAAATAAGCTTCAGACAGTGTTACAAGCGCTGCTCAGAACTCTGAACTATGGCACCCAACATCCAGAACTTATGCCATTTGAGAATGGCAGTGACATCGAAGCAACTCGGGGACCAAAACCATTAACGTACTTTCACGTATGAAAATCTCACTTGGGGAGGGGGCAGGAGCCAAGCGCCCCCTCCCAGTCCGCGCCACCACACCGTATGTTGAAAATCTGAAGCCATCGTTCTACAAACTCAACCAACCTTAGATGGAAAAATCTAGAAGAATGTACAAACTGAAAACCAGTTTTGGTCTGCATAGCATCAGCAGCAACGCTTGCTATCAGAGTGCATGAGTTTCATGCTCGATCGATTGAGCTAGCCGGATCGGGCAACAAAAAGTATAAAATAGTTATGTAAATAGTTATTTAATAAAATGTTTTACCCTGTTACTTTGCTGGTGTGTTGTATATATTTTTAATATTTGCATAGGGTTTGTCGTTATTTTGGGCGGGGTGGGTGACGGAGCCGAGCTGTCTTGCAGCCCTCATGGTGTGGAGCTCAGTTCATCTCACTATTTTCGTATTTCTCATGAAGGGTTGTTCCTAATGTTTCTATTTTAGCGAGGTCAAAAAGAGATCCAATTAGTGGCCTACTGATTTTGCTCGATTACTTTTATTTTTTTACACGATTTTTCACGATTTTTCACTATCTGCAAAGACTAAACAGAGTATTGCGACTTTGTGCTTGTTTGTAAATAGAGAATGAACCAAAGAGAATCAATTGTAAAACAGTAAATGCTTGGATAACAATCAATCAAATGGAGAGACAAGCAGGCACGACGGATTACAACGGGGGAAAAGGCCAGCGTTAACTACCCTTCACTATCTGCAAAGAGAGAGTACTACTAAGAGAAAAGAGGGGAGGGGGGGGGCAGCGTTCAAAGCACATCAGCGTGCATAAACACGAAAAAGTTTTTACCTATCACGTACTTGACATTTGACAGCTTTTGATATTTGCTATTAAAAAACCATTGAAATTCACAGAAAAAACCATAGGTTTTAGGCCATATATAGTTAGGAATTTGCATTTACAAAACCTTGAAAATTCACTGAAAAAACCATTGGTTATAGACCATATATAGTTAGGGATTAGCCTTTTCAAAACCTTATTTTACTCACACAAAACCATTGAAATTTCATATATAGTTAGTTGCACTAACTATATATCGCGCACCCGCAATCCACTGCTGATGATGTCACATATTACATCATTCATGACATGGTTAGTGACATCACTGATGACATCACTGATGACATCTCAAATGACATCACTGATGACATCACTGATGACATCTCAAATGACATCACTGATAAAATCACTGATAACATCTCATTTGACATTACTGATTACATCACTGATGATATCATTCATGTGATAATACCATGAACCTCTTCAGACTCTAATATAACCTTAGATACAATCAGTGTAAACAGACAGTCACAGACTGTCACTCATCCATGGAGTTACTCACACACCTAGTCAGTTATGCAAAAAATCAATCACACCTCCATTTTCTCAACTATACAGTTATACACACCTTACTTATTCAAACATATACTAACACATATTTACTCTCTTATACAATCCCTGATACATGTTCACAATGATCCATACAGCCACTCACACATTCACTGGCTCTTATGCACAGTTATTTATATATGTCAACTCTCACATGTACTGTGTTTTACATATGTACTTACTTTGACATGTAGCACTGAGATATTCATTCACTCACCAATACACTCATGCACAGTCAACCGCCCATACAGCTGTTTCCACATGCACTTTTGAACCCATACATATAGTGAATCAACTACTCACACATCTATGTACAGAGTCACACACCTCCCAGCCACCCATACACACACACTCAGTTTCCCATACAAATACTTGGACAACCAATGAATAACCCATACAGTTACTCATATAGCTACTGATTAACACATGCAGCAGTTTGTAGAACAACAGATATAATGATGCACAAATTAAGACAGTTTAGTCACTAACCCATGCACTCAGTAAGACACATTTAATTATTCTCTCATACAGTCAGTCATGCACCTACTAAATCCTTCTTCCAGACACTTATACATCCACTCATTCTTCAATATGTAAGACATATTTTAACTTTACAGAAAGATACAGTCACTGGATGTTGTCATCAGTGATGTCATCAGTGATGTCATTTGAGATGTCATCAGTGATGTCATCAGTGATGTCATTTGAGATGTCATCAGTGATGTCATTTGAGATGTCATCAGTGATGTCATCAGTGATGTCACTAACCATGTCATGAATGATGTAATATGTGACATCATCAGCAGTGGATTGCGGGTGCGCGATATATAGTTAGTGCAACTAACTATATATGAAATTTCAATGGTTTTGTGTGAGTAAAATAAGGTTTTGAAAAGGCTAATCCCTAACTATATATGGTCTATAACCAATGGTTTTTTCAGTGAATATATATATATATATATATATATATATATACACTAGCAGCCCGTCCCGACCTTGTCCAGGAGCAATCAGGCTTCCCCGACCCCCGACTGCCCCAACATTGTCCAGCATTTCGTGCCCCCGCCCGCCCCGTCCCCTGCCTGCCCCGACCCCCGACTGCCCCGACATTGTTCCCGAGAGCCTTAAAAAGGCGACATATGATAGTCACAGCAGTGCACTATAATGTAAAACCGTCTCACTGTATTGAAGCGATTACTCCAGCCTTCGCCTGGAAATTACCATTTCCATGTGTTTAGAGTGGGGATAAACCGAACCAGATTTCCTGGCTTTCCTTCGGGCTGCTTGCTTTCCCCGTCCCCGCCCGCCCCGTCCCCCGCCTGCCCCGACCCCCGCCTACCCCGACCCCCGCCTGCACCGACATTGTCCCCCGGAGCCTTAAAAAGGTGACATATGATAGTCACAGCAGTGCGCTTCGGGCTGTTTGCTTTCCCCGTCCACATGAAAAGTACCACGAAAAGAGGGCACATTTAAACACGGCTCCGAGGTTGATGGATCACTTTTGCCTGTGGGGTGTCTTTGAGCGGGGTTTACCCTTGACGGAGATCGGCGTGCCGAGATTCCAGCATAGTAACATAATGCCCGCGTGTCAACCTAATGACCCTTAAAGCTGAAACGCTGGCGCTCTGCAGTTCAACTTCCTGAGCTGTGTTTGAGGTAAAACTAATGAGCGTGATCGTGGTAGTTTGGAGCCTTACATCACCCTGTCCCCGCCTGCCCCGACCCCGCTGCCTTACCTCAGCCGCCGCTCCTCAGTCCACCGCTCCTCGCCGCTCGTCACCGCTCCTCCCCTGTGCCATGTCCGCCGCTCCTGGACGCCGCTCCTCCCCGTGCTCCTGACGTCAGCACGCAGGTCGCGGCCGGCGCTACTTCGAGGGGACTACTTTTTTATAATGTAAATTTTTTAAATATAATGTATTTTTTAACTTTATATAGCCTATGTCCACCTGCACACCTTGAGGATTCCAACAATGTATCAGGTGTGTGGATTGGCGCTGTGGTTCCCGAGTTTACCCGCCTCAAAGCCTCAAAGTTCTTCCTTTATAATAGTAGAATATATATATATATATATATATATATATATATATATATATGTATATATATATATATATATATATATATATATATATATATATATATATATATATATATATTCAATGAAAAAACCATAGGTTATAGACCATATATAGTTAGGAATTCGCATTTACAAAACCTTATTTTACTCGCACAAAACCATTGAAATTCCATATATAGTTAGTTGCACTAACTATATATCGCGCACCCGCAATCCACTGCTGATGATGTCACATATTACATCATTCATGACATGGTCAGTGACATCACTGATGACATCACTGATGACATCTCATTTGACATTACTGATCATATCACTGATGATATCATTCATGTGATAATACGATGAACCTCTTCAGACTCTAATATAACCTTAGATACAATCAGTGTAAACAGACACTCACAGACTGTCACTCATCCATGGAGTTACTCACACACCTAGTCAGTCATGCAAAGAATCAATCACACCTCCATTTCCTCAAGTATACAGTTAGACAAACTTTACTTATTCAAACATATACTAACACATATTTACTCTCTTATACAATCCCTGATACAAGTTCACAATGATCCATACAGCCACTCACACATTCACTGGCTCTTATGCACAGTTATTTATATATGTCAACTCTCACATGTACTGTGCTTTACATATGTACTTACTTTGACATGTAGCACTGAGATATCCATTCACTCACCAATACACTCATGCACACAGTCAACCGCCCATACAGTTGTTTCCACATGCACTTTTGAAACCATACATCTAGTGAATCAACTGCTCACACATCTATGCACAGAGTCATACACCTCCCAGCCACCCACAAACACACACAGTCTCCCATACAAATACTTGGGCAACCAATCAATAACCCATATAGTTACTCATATAGCTACTTATCAACACATGCAACAGTTTACAGAACAACAGACATAATGATGCACAAATTAAGACAGTTTAGTCACTAACCCATGCACTCAGTGAGACACATTTAATAGCTCACTCATACAGTCAGTCATGCACCTACTAAATCCTTCATCCAGACACTTATACATCCACTCATTCTTCAATATGTAAGAGATATTTTAACTTTACAGAAACATACAGTCACTGGATGTTGTCATCAGTCATATCATTTGAGATGTCATCAGTGATGTCATCAGTGATGTCACTGACCATGTCATGAATGATGTAATATGTGACATCATCAGCAGTGGATTGCGGGTGCGCGATATATAGTTAGTGCAACTAACTATATATGGAATTTCAATGGTTTTGTGCGAGTAAAATAAGGTTTTGTAAATGCGAATTCCTAACTATATATGGTCTATAACCTATGGTTTTTTCATTGAATTTCAATGGTTTTTTAAATGTAAATTTCTAACTATATATGGTCTATAACCTATGGTTTTTTCAGTGAATTTCATTGGTTTTTTAAAAGCTAACATCTGTAGCTGTAAAATGTATTATTCTTTAAATCCCAAAATATATATAGATATTTATTGATAATTTTTTTAAAATATTTTTTTCTTCGCTTCTAGTTCGCGAACCGGGAAGCTTTCCGTTAGCTCATCTTTATGCCGCGATCTAGTCCGCGAACCGGTCAACGTTACGTTAGCGGAACAGTGACGCGTCGCGGAAGCGCGACATATCACGTTATCGCGTAATGCGTCTAATGACGCGTCGCGTTAGCGCTCCCGGAAGTGCTCCGGACCGCGGTCCAGAAGCGATCTGGGACGCGGCGCGCGCCGCGTAACGTAAGCGGAACAGGTCATGTGACTTGTTTATCAAACTTCTCATTGGTTCATTTCACTTTTGGTTTCCAAATGATGTATGACTAGGTCATGTGACCTAAAAATAACACTTTTCATTGGCTCTGAACTTTTGTTTTCCCCAAATCATGTAAACCCCTCCTTATTTCCTCACTCTGACTTTCATCTTGGTGAGAGAAAGACCATTTATCAGAAGATCCACAATGGCTTCCATTCTTGCTGCAGCTGGTGCACCCCCACCACCACCCCCACCTCCTCATAAGAAGAGAGGACCACCTACACAAATTATGACTAACAGAGAGGAGGAAGATGAGGAAGAAGAAGAAGAGGAGACAGAGGAACAACAATTTGTTGATGAGTTGCCCCGGGTTTCCAAACGAAAATCCAGTTTCATATGGCAGTTTTTCACCATCCCTCCTGGAACAAAGAAAGTGAATGCAAAATATGCCACCTGCCTCATCTGTGATCACACATTGTCGAGAGGCACAGAAAAGAAGTACAGTATGGGGAACTATACAATGCATCGTCACATGAGCAGGTGGCATCCCTTGAACTACAGCCGGGCTGAGTTAAGGGATCTTGTAGACAATCCGACGGCAACTCCTGTGGCAAGATCTACATCCACATTGTCTTTGACGGGAAGAGAGGCACAAGAGACTGTGCCAAACATCCAACCTAACTTCCAGCACATAAAGTTATCTTGTGTTTACTGTGGTGAAATGCTGTCATATGGCAACATGAGTGTCAACCTCATGAACATTGCATATGAAAATCATAAATGCCCTAATGCACCCAAAAAGTAATTTTCTTTTTTTTGCTCCAGTTGAGCCGTTTTGAAAGCCTGTTTTTTGTTGTCTCCCCTCCATAAAAAAAACAAAAAAAACATAAAACAGTTCTAAAAATACCAAAAAATCAAAAAATGTTCAAAAAATAAAAAAAAAATATAAAACACCAAAAACAAAAAAAAACAGTTCTTTTCAGAACTACCTCCCCTTTCAAACAAAATTGCTAGAATGTTTATCACTCTGGCAAGCTCTATTTCTTTTGGTTCGCTTCAAGTTCGCTGACCGGTTCGCGAACTTTAAGCGAACTAAAAAAAATATTTTTTTAAAAAAAAGAAGAGTTAGTATAAGGGAAGTAATCAGAGAATAATGTAAAAAGAAAGACAGCTAGAGAGAGTAAATGAGAGATAGTGTCAATGACATCATCAGCAGTGCATTGCGGGTAAAAAGAGTGGAAAACATTTACCTTATAATTCTTGTTACCTTTTTTAAATATTTTTTCATACTTTCAATCTGTAAAACAAAGAACAAACATTTCAAAAAATATTAAAACATGTATTTAAAAATTAGAAAAGACAAGGGAAAAGGTTCAAAAACAAACAGTTTTTCAACAACTTTGACATTTACAGAAGTCTCTGCTTCTCTACGTTCACTACACAATCCTAAAGATATATATTCGAAAGAAACTGTATCTTGATGTTGCTGAACTGAGGCCTATTTTGGAACATGATGTTTTTCTTGCACTGCTAATGTCTCACAATAGTGATGCAATAGCAGCGCAAAAAAGATGTAAAGCCATAAAAAAATTGTGTCTAACATTGTAAATGATTGTTTTAGGATGCAAATAAGATATGTGCTTTCAAGAGCTTTCTTTGAGGTGAGGCCTCTTTTTTTTATAAAAAAAAAAACACTACCCAGAAGTACAGCACTCCAAGCATTAAAATTGATATTTACAGAACTCAGCTTACCCATATGTACCACACATTTCTAAATGTATATCATAAGGACAAAAAGCATAACATTAATTATACATGTTAAATGGTTTATTTTTGCTGTTCTCAGAATGTATCAAATTTCACTTAAATCAGTGACTTGAAGGTATTCATCATGTAACAGCGGGGAAAAAAAAACACAATCAAAATGACTGTGTTTAAAAAACCCATACAACCTAAGAAATCTGATTTCAAAACTTCTTAAAATTAACTTACTTTCAATGACGTCGAAGGATCTTCTATAAACAGCATCCACTCTGTTGTGCTTTAAATATTTTCAGCCCGCCACTTTCTGAAAGAAAACCTCCATCGATACGTGAAATATGTTACATAGAAAAAAAACTTCTCTCATTATATCACATGTTTCCACTAGGCCAAATCATGTTGCCGCGATTCGCAAATCTTGTAATTCTTCCAATCAAATCCCGACATTTTCTATTTTCGCAACTTTCAAAAATAAAATATTTGAGATTATTTTCACAATCCTGGACTACTAATATCTTTCTCTTCTTTGTCACTCATGTTCTCCTTTTCCTATGACACTGATACTGCTTACTATGAAGCAGACTTACTTGCATCAGGTTTATATAGTTGAATTTTTAATCGAGACAGCATTGCAGACTTACATTCCCTCTACTTAAAATTTTGGTTTTAAAAACACCAGGTAAGAATTTTTAAGGTCAAACGGCAATTTTTTTTTGAACGTTACAACAGAATCATTACAGAATGACCAGCCGTTTCCAGACTTTAAGTAAGCTGTATAATGTCCTGATGTAGTTGATGAACCATCGTGATAGATAATTGCTACAGTAACAAAAGTCCTCCCTGATATTGACAGCTGAGAAGCCACAAAATTTTTTATTAAAGTTGACAATTTTGTTCCATCAGGCCTACATCGTTGCATCATTAAAATGACATACTGGCCATATCTACGTATAAGTAATGTTGACATCATATCACATTTACATTGGCTACACTCCATGTTGTGATCCGCTGCATTTACTAGCTTATTAAAGGAGACTGATTTACTGTCTGGCAAAGTTAAATATATAAATCTTTCTGAGTCTACACTAGTAGTACTTGATACCATACAGTTCTCGCAGTCATGCTGCCATTGATAAGAAAGCCCAAACAGGTGATCTACATCTACACCCTCAACTTGCAATATATCAAGCATATACATTAAAAACTCCTGACAATCTTGCTGATTATTTTCAGAGAAGTCTGTTTGACCTGAACATTCATCTAACAGATAACGAACTTCAGACACACTTTCTACTTTTGTTCGATCAGTGCTACATTTCTCGAAAACAGAATTCAACAAACAGCATAAAATTTGTTCAGAATTCAACAGAATCTGTTCTTTTAAACTCTCTAGTGAAAAGAGAACATTAACCACTACATTTGCATAGCAGTTGACACCAGAACTGTTTTCAAATTGAAAACCGACAACATCTTCAACAGAATCCACTTTCTTTCTGCTAACAACTTTCGGTTCATTGACTTTTAGTCTTTTTGCAACAACCTCCCTACTATTACTACTATTTCTACGTTTCCGGCCTACCACACGTTTCTCAAACAAAGGATATTGAGGCAAATGTGGCGCATACTCTCTTCTTAACCTATTGTATTCCTTAACACAATCTAGATCCGCACAAATGTTTGTGACATCACAGTCAATCAAGTACAATCCCGATAAAGTTCTAACTCGCGACAATGCCACATATGCCATACCCTCCTTGAACACTGAACTGCCAATATTCACCAATGCACAGTCTACACTTAAACCTTGCGATTTATGGATTGTCACCGCATATGCCAAGCAAACAGGAAACTGTTTACGGCGAACATATAAGTCTTTAACAAGCAAAAACCTAGCAGAACAACGAGCAATTTTCTGTACTTCCTCAATGCCATCAAATTTAATTCGTAAAAATTCTATTCCATCTCTATTTCTGTATTTCTCAAAATCAACAACATTACCCATTGATCCATTTACCAGACCTCTTTCTACATGTAAATTCCGTCTCAAAATGATTCGGCAATTTAAACACACATTCAGAGTCTTTTCAAAACCCGCTGTCTTAGATATAGTCTTCTCTAATGAATCCAATTTTGATTTCAAATTATCTGACAAAATAATTGTTGATCCCATATGCTCTAATTTGTCGATAGCTTCAAGTTTCACAATCTCTTGCTTTTCTAAATTCAACATTTTGTTGTTGAAGATGGCACATTCTGCAAGAGTTGGCATGAGACATATCCCGGATTTCTTCTCAGTAATTTTCTGAAAAATATTCTCAGGCACAATCTCTTGTTTGGGATACAAATTTGACAGTAACCGTGCATTTAAAGCTTCTTTCCCATGCTCGGTCACTTTTCCAATTCTAATATCTTGTAGAATATTCTTGTAATCTTCATCCTTTGCCTGACGCATATTTTGATGCAGTTCTGCATAATTGAAGTTTAACCATATATTGACGTTGCCAATGCTCCCTAGGCACTTCCTGGTATCTTCATGCGTGAGTATTTTGAACACAGGTTGACCTTTTACTGGTGTCAGCTGTAGAAGATCTCCGAAAACAATAATGTGTTTCCCACCAAATAAGACATCATATTCAGTTTTAAGTACTTCTTGCATTCTCAAATGCACAAAGGCAAGCATGACATTGGAAACCATGCTTACTTCGTCAATGATAAGTAGTTTCATTTTCCTCAAGACTCTTGAAACTTCACAGCAAGCATCTCCAGATAACTTGTTGTATTGTAATTTGTTGTCATGCTCCACCGGCAGCATCAATAGACGATGCAAAGTAATACCTTTAATGTTATGTGCTGCCAGTCCAGTAGGAGCGGTGACAACACAAGACAGCGATGACTCAGTCCTTTCCTGCAAATAACAAGAGATTGCTTTAATGAGGAAACTTTTTCCAGTTCCCGCTTCTCCACTCACGTACAATCGGACAGGCTTCAACGACGTACACGAGCACTCTTTCTTCTCATGACTTAATCCGTGCTCAATTTCCTTGGTAACTTCATCATATATTTTCCTCTGCTCAACGTTGAGTTGTTTTTCCAAGTCTTGTAAGTTAACTGAATCCTCCTGAGCATGTGCCATGGCTCTTTCTACTTCATTCATAGCAGTGGCAGCTTCATTTTCGATAATAGGTCCTCCAAGTGGATCTTGACTCAATGAAACAGAACTCTGACTGTCCTGAGAACTGTCTCTGGCAATCTCGGCTGCAATCGTTGCTTCCTGCTCAATTTCCAAAGTTAGCATTTCTTGATATTTAGAAAAAGCAGGACATTCTATGGACTCCTTGGCTGCATTGAAAGAGTCTTCGTAACAGAGGAAATCTCCAAGCAGTTCCTCTTCTGCACGCCAAGGCTTGAAAAGTTGCAAAAGTGCTAAATAGAAAAACTCCTTTTTTTCTGGAGATTCGCCACTTAATTTTCGATGGTTTACTAATTGGCATTTTCTTTGCTTGACCAGGCATCCCTCACTTCCAATTACAGCATACACTCCTTTCTCAATATCTTCTTTGATGTTCCTCTTGAATATATAATTTTGGAGAACCTCATATAGACAAACATTCTCAAGGTGACTGCTTCGATTTGGATAATATGTATCCAACATGTTGGTCTTCAAAATGTCGGTACTGTTTGGTTCCTTTACTGCCAAATACTCAATTTCCCGAACAGGTTTTAGAACTCGATTTCGCGTTGCAGCAAGACCAAGACTCGCCCAAACGAGACTCCTGGATTTGGCATAGAGACTTGCTGAAGACAATCGATCAGAACATTCGTAAGCTCCGATTTCTCGATGCGACAACATCTTCAGACTGAAACTGTACAACTTCTTGCTGAGGCTCTTTTCATGGGAAATGTCCTCCCACATATCCTTCAGTTCGGTCTTTTCTTTTTTGGTGATGTAAGATGTCACATACCGAGCCACTGCCATACAGTTGTCAGCCACAAACTGTATATCCATGTTCGCATTCCACATGGACAAAATCACTGGGTTGTAGTCATTGATGTACTTGGACTCTTCGTTCCTTTTCAAATTGTATGTATTCTTGGGTGATTTCCTCGTCACATTATGTCGCAGCGAAGACATCAAACTGTTCACTCTTCCTTTAGAAATCACCGGTCGTGGAAAGTTGAAACGACATTTGGTGTAGAACTTGTCCTTGTTTCTGAATTTACGACGACAGTACTTCCCACAACGATGGCTTTGGAAACGTAGAACTTGTTCTCTTAGACTTTTCTTCTCCGTTGCGTTTGGAACAGCACATGTAGAATACTGTTCGATGAAATTCATCACTAAGTCATCCGGATCTGTTCCAAATTTAGGTGCATCCTTGATCCACAGCAACATATGTATATGAGGGGCACCTCTTGCTTGATACTCCTTTCTCCAGAAGAAATCCAACACCTCTCCAAGAGGTGGATTCTTTTTATTTGTGATGAAAGACATCATAGCTTCAAATCTATGATTGAAGTACCTGCATACATTCACAGGATCCAAAGAACACAGTTCTCCAGGTGTCTTGAATTCAATGTTTTCAATATTTCCATTTGCCTCTCGTAGAAATTCAAGTAAGTCATCCCAGCCATACTCGGCACAGCTCAGAGTGAGGAACCATGTCGGAGTTCCTAAGTTCCTCAGCATACATTTTAAATCACCATGACGACGGTACCAGTACTCATTAGTACCACGCTGACACGCCATGAGATTAATTAAGTGAGAATCCAAAATACTGTCTTGAACATTGACTTTATGCATAAAGTCACTTGCCGAGATGTTTCGCATCTGTATACCACTTTTTAAGATGTGGTTCACTGCATATGAAAGTCCAGACAGATCGCTTTCAAACAGGAGATGAAACAAATAGGGAATGCATTGCCGAAACCTAGGATCTTCTGCATACAATCGTAAAGTCCGGTATTCAGACGCAGGAATTTCACGAGGTCGCTCATCATATCTTCCTCCTTGACCTGTCGGAAATAGCTGTGGGAAACACCGAGCTTCCAAACTTTCCTCCCAAACACTAATGGGACTCCCTTTGGCTTGTTTCATTTGAAACAACTCAATAGCATTCCCCATGACTTCCTTGGAATGCAAAGGATGAACACTATAATGTTCATATATTTCTTCACTTTTAGAGGCCTCTAGTTTCTCAATTTGGCCAGCACACAAATCGCTATCCTCTTCATCACTTACTTCCTCTTCTGCAACATATACATTCTTATAGTACTTATTATTTTTCTTCAAATACACTGTTGCCTTTTTGACTTTCCTAACATCCACTAAATCTTGCCATATTTTCTTATTCTTTGTCGGAACCCCATTAACCAAGATAACCAGAGGTTCCTCTTCCACTTTTTCTATTCCAATTGTGTTAATGTTTTTGTTCAAATCTAGAGGCAAATAAACAACTCTTCCCTTTAATCCTCTCTGTAAATCTGCTGGAGGCAACTTCCCTGTCTTTGGCTCCATTCTTACAATAGCCTGAAAGGGATGGATACTTTGAATCAAAATAGATTCATAAGTATTTAAATCCTTCAATTCAGAAGGAATCTCAACCAATTCCAGATTATTATGAACTGCCCTAGCAGGCATCTGGTTTTGATTTAATTTATTACAACAATAAGTACACACACGTTGATCCGATCCTAAATCAAAATAATTTTCTACCATCAAGTATGTGGCTAAATCCTTCCATTCACTATTATTTTCCCTTTCACTTTTTGCATATAAATCCACTACCTTAGTCTGATTCTTATAATAAGTGCGTCGACAACATACACAAGTGAAATTAGGCCTCTCACTTGATTTCATCTGAAACGTGGCAATTTCCTTCTGAAAATTATCTGTACTGGAAACCTGTACATTATCTTCCACATTACCCTCTACTTCAGGGTCAATTTGAACATTCTCATCTTTACTACCAAAGTAACAAAACTCAATTTCTTCACAAAGATTCTTCACATCTATTTCAGAACCATGCAAAAGAGCAGCACATAACTGTTTAAGCATAATTGCTGGACTCTTAGCATAATACAACATTCTCACTAAATTTCTCACTTTATTATGATGCACTGCTAGCATCCTGAAATGATGAAAAACACTCTGGCATACTCTCCTGGAAAGACAAGCCAGTGAATGACCACACAAACCTGTCATTTGTCTCACTCTGCAAGGATCTAAATTTTGCAACAACTTCATTTTCTGCTTCAAACTTTTCTTATTAAATGTCCGTATAAAATCACAAAGCAAATTGATGGAAACCTGTCGCACACTGCAAATAGAACTACACTTCCAAATGTACACAGGACCCTTAGGACGTCTTCCTAAAACCTCATCACTTAGCGCCTCTTCTGTCTCTGTTGTCACAAGTTGTTCTTTTTCAACTGGACAACCATCCTTCACTTCATAAGCTCGACCATTGATGTCAACTGCATGCACCAAATCATTATCCTGAAAATAAGTCTCTTCATTAAAAAATGCCTCAGAACTTGAACTATGCATCCATTCTCCGGAAAAAACTTCACAAAAGTTAGTACGATTTACTACTCTCTTCCATCTACTTTTTGTTTTGAAATCAGAAATTACCTTGCTTAGTTTCCTAATTCTATTGATTACCAAAATAAACAACTTTCGCTTGATTTCAAAAGCATGATCAATAATTTTCTCTACATTTTTCTTCTTCCTATAAAATGCCGCTTTCTGTTGGCCTTTCTTTTTAATATATTTCAATAAATTAACTAATATCCTATTACGGAACATTCGTTGTCGAATGTCCCTAAACTGTTGTTTCCTTCTACTATCATGCACAGAGTTATCTCTTCCTCTACCAGTAACATTTGTGATGTGTCTCTCCTTTCCATTTAAATTACTTTTTTTTTGGTGAACAGACACATTTTTTTGTGCAAAATTTTTTTTACTACAAATATTTCTTAAGAATGATTTCGTGCTCTTACCCGGCCCTTTCTTGGTGTTTTGACAAGTATTTGGGGAAGAGGACTGCTGCAATAAAACATCATCCTGCTGTCTTTGACGTTTTCTAGCCTTTCGTATTCGACTTCTGGAAGGCATTTTCCAAACTATGAAAGAATCTGCAGTTGAATCTGTGAAAAAATATAATATAAAATATTATTAACCACTATTACCAAACAGTAAATAAATAACAGTCATCTAAAACTTAATGCCGTACTAATTATTTAACATAGCAAATATTTTCCACCAGCACTGCATCACAAAAATGACACTCAATGGTACAAAACAGGCATACAACACTCATAAATCACTCCCTAATATTTTAAATCATTAATTCAGGATGACGATAAGATGTAGCCTATCTAAAGATTTGTTTAGGCCCAGATCTTTGGACTGGGGTGAATGTGTGTCATTGATCCACATTCAGTCCATCACCTGTTTTGTTTATTTGAGGTGAGGCCAACACATGGTTGCAGATAAGATTTTCACTGAAAAAAAACCAAGGTAAAAAAACATGTGAAGGCCTACCAATGAAGTAAATCATTAAATGAAAACCAATACATTTCTGGGAATATGCACTACTAGTGCTTCATAAGATGTTTTGGGTCATATTTATAAGTTATTTGAGTATCTAGTATGCTATTTTACATTCTTCATGGTGCAAATTTATTGTAAATACGCTCCCACCTGCGTTTGGCAAATTTAGATTTTGATTATGGGAGTTAGATAGGCATGTTAATAATTTCCCAAAAATGGTATATAACCCCAAACAACCTTTGTAGCAAATGCTCTTAGCCATGTTATCCACCTCCCATTGGATAACATGGCTAAGAAGTGCTTGCAAATGTGATAAAAAAAGGCCTGCAATGCATGAATATCGCAGAAAAATCAGCGATATTCATGCATTTTCCAGCAAATGCTCTTAGCCATGTTATCCACTTCCTATTAAATAACATGGCTAAGAACTGCTCAGGGCACCATGAGGAACGCTTTCCATTTAAAAAGGGAAAAATAACATCAAAGACACTAAAATGCCTTCGAAATATGAACCCAAACAACCTATGAAGCAATGTGGAAAAAACTGCCGCAATGCATGAATATAGCAGAAAAATCAGCGACATTCATGCATTTTCCAGCAAATGCTCTTAGCCATGTTATCCACTTCCTATTAAATAACATGGCTAAAAACTGCTCAGGGCACCATGAGGAACGCTTTCCATTTAAAAAGGGAAAAATAACATCAAAGACACTAAAATGCCTCCTAAATATGAACCCAAACAACCTATGAAGCAATGTGAAAAAAAACGGCCACAATGCATGAATATAGCAAAAAAATCAGCGATATTCATGCATTTTCCAGCAAATGCTCTTAGCCATGTTATCCACTTCCTATTAAATAACATGGCTAAGAACTGCTCAGGGCCCCATGAGGAACGCTTTCCATTTAAAAAGGGAAAAATAACATCAAAGACACTAAAATGCCTTCTAAATATGAACCCAAACAACCTATGAAGCAATGTGAAAAAAAACGGCCACAATGCAAGAATATAGCAGAAAAATCAGCGATATTCATGCATTTTCCAGCAAATGCTATTAGCCATGTTATCCACTTCCTATTAAATA
>NW_028251526.1:0-51762 GCF_964263255.1 Lissotriton vulgaris
AACAGTTGATGGAGCGAGTTTCAGAAGTAATTTTATTCTGGCTCGTGAAATTAATCCCTTGTAACATGAACTAATATATTAATCTTCTATTGCATGTTTGTTGTATTAAACCAATCTAGATTAAAAATTCATCAATGCATTACACACGGGTTTTATGTGCTCTTGTTGCATTTGCAAGTACGTTTTATAATACATAACTAATGTTGTTCTGTTCGTCCTATTGTCTTTGTCAACATTAATGCGGCTGAATTATTGATGGCATGTGCATGTGCTTAGTTTATATGTTCTATTGTTTATGTTACGTTGTTTTCTATGTTGTGTTTGTATTTCTTTTTATCATTTCAGATTTATGAAGAATCCTGCAGGACATTATGAAGAATGGTAGATTATAAATGTGCTGCTTTTGATGTGCTTCTGCTAGGTGATTTATACTAATGGGATAATATTAGTAATGGAGGTTGGGTAACAGAATGACTTTCTTTTCTTGTATTAATTATTCTTTTGTGTTTGTTTGAATACTAGCCCGAGAGAAAGGCTTGAGGCCTAGTTCTGGAAAATGATGGTTAGCCTGACTGTGAGCAGAGCCAAGCACAGCCATGTTGAAGCTTTTCCACAAAATCTATTCACTGAAATAAACTGCAGCTAAAACAAAGACATTTGTGCGTAATGTGCTCTGAATTATATTTTTTCAAGGCTAAGGAAGTGACAAGAGATGGTTTGGCCGATCTATGGAGGAAGCTCAGAACTGACTTTGGTTATTGTATCAATTCCTCGGAGGTCGGTGTCGCTTCATGTCAATGGACAATGACGAGTGACATTTTGATATTTGGAAGCGGTGGCCTCTTGGTGGTCTGACAGACAGCAACCAATCAGGGTGCTGGAAACTATAAAAAATATATTGTTTAGCTAGATTAGTGAGTTAGAAAATGTATAAAAACTTAGCCCATTGAGGGGAGCGGGGCTGACTGTTCCTGAGGGAGAAGTGCTGTCCGATTTTCCTTGGACACGTAAGGAATATTAAATGCTTTTTAAAATGTTTTTCTTTACAGATCAGAAAGCTTAACATAGGGAAATAGGGTTGATGTTTATTTTAATTCGTTAATTTTGTGCAATTTTGAAGTGCCAGACTTTTGTGCCAATAAACTAATGGATAATACTGATTTAATAAAAATGTTTGAAATTAATAAATGAGCTAATAAAGATTTTGAAACTGATAATTTTGAAACTTTAAAAATAAAAGACTTAAAATGTCAAGCTGGTCTTGATCATTTAGTCGTTACCATTAGTTAAATCCATTGACCAAAATGGTGTAATTAAATGTTTTCCTTAAGAGTCTATGAATAAAATGTATTACTGTAGTTGTAAATAATGTATATAGTTTGATTAGATAGTGAGATTAATTAGGCCATAAGATTCAGCTGCACTCTTTTCTGTCTCAGTTGTATGGGCCTTGGTTTGATTAGTATGGTGAGTATCAGGTAGAGATTGGTGCTTATTAAGAGACAGAATTTCTATAGTGACGCTGGATCAATTCTCTGGTAGCAGAGTTCGGTTACTATGGTAACTGACATGTTACATGTTAATTAAATAGGATACATGTCTAAAACATGCTGTTAAGTTTGTTCAGTTGTTGTATGGAGTCGAAAGGATTTTTTCCTGCAGTGTGAAAAATTCCTGGTTGTTTGCCGGCAAAGAGTAGTGTGGCTAGAAGAGTTACACAGTGCATTTGTTCTGTTTCAAAATTGTGGTATAGAATATATCGCAAAGTGTTGTGGACGTACAGCACACGTTTAGGGACCTTAGATGTGACTGGTTAAATGTAATTGTGATGATTGTCTATGAAATTGTAGCATTAAGCATAGGGACCTGGTGAGCCCGTTTTAAAACTTTTTGTGAAAAGAGTAATAGGATTTATCCGAGCTTGAGTGAAGGGTAAGATGGCGTAGTCTATTCTTATTAACGCTTGACGATTTCTGTGGTTGGTTAAAGTCCTGCCAAAATTTCGTGTGTGTATGATCAGGGTTTTTCCGTTTGAATGCGTGAATGAATGATCGTATAGAAATAGCGTCGTCTATTTTATGCGAAAAAGAATTCTGAATGTTTGTAAAACTATTACTTTTAAGCGAAACAGACAAGTGGTTTGTTTATTTGTAGTTTCTAATTGAAAATCATTGGAAAGGTTTTGTTTAAAATGGCGCTGTGAAAATTTTTTGGGAAAGAGGGGTGAGTTTACGGAGTAACACACAGTGAAGCTGCAGCGGCAGTGTACGTCATTTCGGTTCGTGCTGTGATTGGCTAATATACGTCACAGTAAGCGCACTGATTGGTTCACGTGACAGTGACGAGCTGATACCAGATTGATCAGTTCTGAATACTGTATTTCTATTGGTTGAGCAAGGTGGTGACGTGGCTTGACCTGATTGGCTTGTTGGTGTCTTTCGCGCACGGATTGGCTGAAGTAGCGGAACACCGAGAAAACATTTTGAACGTTTTGGAATAAGTGATTTAGATTTAAAACATGAGTTATTGGTATGATAAAGAGAAAACGAAGCCTTCATGGTTTCAGAAAATGAAAAATGTATTTAAACCTGACAAGAAAATTGAAACGCGTGGTGGTAAATTACTTCATAAGTACAAAACACCCGCAGCCTATATGGAAGGCGAATATGGTTATCATACTGTAATTTGGTTTGAAAATTGGATGCATTATACACAAAAAGATAGTGTATTAGCATGGCCGGAAGATGGGTCATTTAATATGAAGGTTTTAAGGAACCTGAGAGAAAGGATGATGGATCTGGTGCCAAAGCCTAGACCTACACAATTTGAGGCTTTAGTTGAATGGGAGGTTGAGATGATGGAACTTGAACGAGAAAGCAAATGTTCAGCACCTAGAAATTCAAGGCAGATTTTAAATAGAGAAACACATGAGGACAAGGTGAGACGCTGGAGAAAAGCAGACATGTATGATGGTCTGTATCTAGTGAGAATAATGATCACTAAAGATCCAGGTCAAAAAAAAGTTCAACAGAAAAGTAGACTTGATGAGGAATTAGACGATGCAATTTTAGAGGATATTTATTCTACTAAGCGCAAACCGCCACCTTATCAAGTAGATTCTCAATCCACCTGAGAGTTTCTACAGGAACTTCTCCAAGTGCACCTCCTCCTAGGGAAGTTAATGAAGGTTCACCCAGATTTTTAAGATTACCTGAAAGAGTAGGGTCAATAAATAATTCTAGTACACCCAGAGAAAATAGATTTACAGAACAGAGAAATAATTTTCAAAGTAATCAGGAAAGAACTCTTGCTGATATGCCAGATATTTCAAGTTATAATAAAGCAAAGGAAGATTTAATTCAGCAATTAACAAAAAGCATGGAAGCAATGACAGTACCAATAACAATTGGTCCTGTTGTGCCAGTGTTTGATCAGGGAGAAAATAGACATTCTGCTTTGACAGTTCCATTGAATGCAGAAATTCAAAAAGTGGCAGATAAATTGTATTCAGAACTTTCAGAAATACACAGAGAAAAATCTATGATGCCGAATTTGACTTTAAACCGAAGTTTAACAAGTTCTTAGACACTATCTGTTGCAGAATCAGATCCAGGTTCTTCAGAAAGAGGCTTAAGTAGAATAGATTTAACACAAAATGCATTGTCTCCAGAAGCTCCTGAATTTAAAAAGCTTGATGTTGCAAAATTAAAAGCTGATTTGGAGGAATTAATTATTGGCACAATTGGTACTGACAGTCAGAAATTGTATCAGGATGATGAATTACTTTTTATTTGTAAGAGTATTCAGTGGAAAACAAAAAACAGGTATGAGCAACTGAAAGAAATGGCTGCTGAATTAGAAATTGATCTGAGCAAACAGAAACATTTGCAGAAACATTACAGAGTGGATTTTTCTGAAAAAGATATTGATAATCTCAATACTGCTGGAAGAATGTCCCATATTAAAGAATGAATAAGTTTTCTCAAAAGATTAGGTGAATTAGGAAAATGGAGAATGAAATGGTCAAAGAATAAAGAACAAGACAATAGGGTCAGCAGTGAAACTGTTTCAGAATTTCCAATGAGGGAAATAGCAGGTGGAGGATATGTGCATGTCCCATGGTCAAGACAGGATATTCTGTTGTTTACCAATGATTTCCCTCGCCTGAGAGAAAAGCCTGTTGAATGGTATCGACAGGTAGACAGATTTATTAAAGTGTCAAATGTTCTGTGGATTGATCTGGATGGATTCTTTGACATTGTTGTCCCGTCAGATCTTTGGACAGAATGCAAAGTTTCTGTGGGTTGGCCGAAAGAAGAACCTGCCCGAGACACAATTACAGGTGCTCCATCGAAAGATGTTATGGAAATGTACAATAAAGTAATTTATTGTCTGAAAGGAAAAATTCCTCCGAAAGAAGTAGATTGGGTTAAAATTGACAGAACAAATCAAGTGCCAAAAGAATCAGTACATTCTTTTTATGAAAGGTTGCTGTTAGTATTTAAACAGTACAGTGGCTATGAAAAATTAAGTGAAAAGGACATGAGCCACTTTATTTACAGATTTGTCTACTGCCTGAGACCTGAAATTGGTGAGATGATTAAAAATGGAATTGTGTGTTGGCAATCACTTTCGGTTGATGACATCATGAGAAAGGCAAAATATTGCAGTGATGAGATAGATGCTAAGCAGAAAAATCTTAAGGAGAAAGCAATGTGGGCACAGGTGAAGGTAGCTGAGCAACAGCAAATGGCTTTTGAGAATAAAAATGTGCAGCAGAATCAAGGCAAATTTAAGAATAATTTTAATAATAAACCTAAATTTAATGTAAATGTTGAAGAGCTAAAACAGAAGCTCCCATGTTTTAATTGCGGAATTGGACACTGGAAGCGCGAGTGTAAAAATCCGCCCAGAAATTTTTAAAAATACCTCATTGAATTCACAGATGCAGAGTGAGTTAAGTCAGCAGCAACAACAACAGCTACAGCAGCTGTTAAACGAGTTAAGTCAGCAGCGACAGCTACAGCGACAGGTAGCGAATCAGCAGAGCCAGATACAGCAGAGCCAGATTCAACAAAGCCAAATTCAACAGAGCCAGATTCCACAAGCACCATTTCCAAATTGTGTAAATGCTCAAAGGTTTACACCAGAAACACGTTTCTGTGGAGGTAATCAGGTAAATAATGGGTCGAAAATGAGTATGTCAAATGCTTCTCAGCAGTTTTGGATGAAAAATAAAGAGGAGAGTGATTCATCAGAAGATTACTCATGACGGTGCCTGAGAGAGGAAGAAGAGTGTGTGCTTGGAACCACTCTTGAGGTAGATCAGTCTGGTCCATTTGTTAATGGTAAAGTGAATGATGTAGATATCACTTTTCTTGTGGACACAGGTGCTACCCGTTCTACTGTTAGATCAACAGAAATAGAAAACCTTCCTCTCTCTGGTGAGTCCATCCAAGTTGAAGGTGTAGCAAATCAGCAAATTAAAACAAGTCTGACAGAGCCTGTAAAAGTTGAAATTGGAAATTACAAAGATAAACACAGGTTTCTGGTTTGTGACAGTAGTCCGGTAAATCTGTTAGGTCGTGATATATTATGCAAGATGAATTGCAAGATATATTGCTCACCAGATGGCATTGAGTTACAAACATCAGAAGTAGATGGTCTTAACAATGTTGATTGTCGAAGAAGAAAGGAAATTATTATTTCCTGTCTTTGACAAAAATGATTTGCCAGAAGAGCTCAAAAAGCCAGTCAAACCAGAAATGTGGGACCTAACTGGAAATGATATGGGTCTTATGAAAAATGTAGATCCAGTGAAAATTACTGTAAAACAAGGAATAGATTTTCCGAATGTTCCACAATACAAAATGAAAGCTAAGACAATTGAAGGTGTCATTCCAGTTATTGAAAAGTTCATAAGCCAAGGGGTACTAAAAGAAATTAAGAGCAGCCCATGTAATTCACCGAATATGGGTATCAAAAAGCCGAATGGAACATACAGAATTGTTCAGGATTTAAGGAAAATTAACCAAATTGTTGTTCCTTGTTGCCCAATTGTTCCAAACCCTGCGGTAATTGTTTATCAGATTCCGCATGATGCAGAATGGTATACTGTCATTGACCTATGTAATGCCTTCTTTACAGTTCCACTGCATCCAGAAAGCCAGCAAATTTTTGCATTTAGGTTCCAGAATCGCATTTTAGCTGCCAAGTCTAGCAGAGCTGGCAAGTCTAGCAGAGGTATTGAGCATAATCCAGAGATTCATCAAGATAGATCTGTTGGAGATTTTTCTAGCAATTCATTTTCTAGGCTTTTATCTGAATATGTTAAAGTGATGAATGTAAAGGAGTGCTATGTTTGTGTGAAGCTGCCTGCTTCTGTCTCAGAGGGGGTTACTTATAACATGGTACCTCTCACTTATGGCATCACCTGTAGTGTAATTGCTAGCTTGTTTTATCAAACTGGTCGTCTGGAGTATTATTGCTCAGACTTTGATGAGGTTTTTGCAAATCTCAAAGTTGTAAATAGCTTAAACAAAGTTAAGCCTGCGAAACAGATGAGGGAATTCTTTTTGGTAACTAATGAACTTAATTATGAATATGCTTATAGAAATATTTTAACATGCAAGATGAGAGCTGAGGAAAAGACTTTCCTGAATATGGTTGAGGAGAGAAGAGCTATTTACAAAAGAAATGAGGTGCTGAAGCATGCTAAGTTCAAGTTTTGGCAGATGGAGGATGCTAAGCTTAATGGTGTTAACACAAATGCAGTCATACATATTGATGAAACAGTTAGTGGTAAATTTTGCATTAGAAGAGATAATACGCTTTATGATAACTTCTTTGTTGGTGCTAGTCAATGTGAAGATACTTATCGTATCATAGGGGGATGGGGATTTAAAGGTGGTAGAGATCCAATTTTTCCTGGAATTTATTTTATTTGTGGTAATAAGGAATATTTTAGCCTCCCAGACCATTGGTATGGGACGTGTTATCTTGGATTAGTTTTTCCCAAAAATTTTCATGTTGACAGAAATGAGAAGGGTACCTTTGAATTTGGTGAACACCTGAACAGGTTCAAAAGAGAAAGTTTTACAGAAGTTCTGGGAGACATCTTTGGTGCAGTCATTCCCATGGTAGGAATTACCATGAATTCAATCAAAATTAGAAAAGTCTCCACAATTGTACGATTGTCAACAGATACCGCAAGTGGTTTTCAATTAGTCAACACAGAACTTGTTGCTACCAGAAGTATGGTTATGCAGAATCGTCTTGCATTAGACATTCTGCTTGCAAAAAAGGGAGGAGTCTGTGGGGTTTTACATGTCCAGCATTGTTGTACATATATTCCTGACAAGAGGCTGAATATATAGTCGCTTATTAAAAACATAACAGAGTTTCATGAAGAGATAGAACCCCTGGAGGAAGAAAATTTCACTGAACGAATAGGCAAAAGGATTGAGGCAATTAAAGAATGGTTTTCAGAGATTGGTGGCTCAATCATCGGCAAAGTGCTCTGTCCAGTAATTGTCATCATTATGGTGATATTGCTGCAAAAAATAAGTTGCATGATTCACAAGAGAAAGAAGCATCAGAAGGAAAAGAGGAGGATTTATAAACTCAGAAGGAACAGGAGAAGGAATACGAGTTAGAAGAGATGTGAAGGGCTCAGTTTGAAAGTATCGAGCAGACAGCAGAGACAGGGGTTTAGGGAGACTAATACTGAAAGAGCTCAATATGTGATGTCTCTAAATTGGGTTCAAAATTTTCTAAATTTTGGGTGTTGTTTGGTGATTTTAAAATCACCAGATGAGGGAGTTGGTGGAGCGAGTTTCAGAAATAATTTTATTCTGGCTCGTGAAATTAATCCCTTGTAACATGAACTAATATATTAATCTGCTATTGCATGTTTGTTGTATTAAACCAATCTAGATTAAAAATTCATCAATGCATTACACACGGGTTTATGTGCTCTTGTTGCATTTGCAAGTACGTTTTATAATACATAACTAATGTTGTTCTGTTCGTCCTATTGTCTTTGTCAACATTAATGCGGCTGGATTATTGATCAACAAGGGGTGGTGATGGACAGAGTTTCTGAATTAAGCAGAATACTCTCACCCAGTCAAGAGATCAGGGCTAGATCCAACACCGTTTTTTAGCTCACTGCACCATCCCAGCTCAGAACCTGGCTATATGCAAATTAGTCTGTTCCTGTCCCAGTGCATGATGGGAACAGGGCAAACCAAACTACCAAGCCAATTCTTACGCTGGGAAGGAAACAAGCTTCCGGGGACCGGTTTCTGGCATTTCAGCCGTCGTCGGCCCGGCTTGCTTGAATCCTGATGGTGCAATGAGCAAGGGACTCACATCTGAGTATACCCTTCCACGCTTATGGTGGACAAAAATATTTAACAACAAGGGGTGGTGATGGACAGAGTTTCTGAATTAAGCAGAATACTCTCACCCAGTCAAGAGATCAGGGCTAGATCCAACACCGTTTTTTAGCTCACTGCACCATCCCAGCTCAGAACCTGGCTATATGCAAATTAGTCTGTTCCTGTCCCAGTGCATGATGGGAACAGGGCAAACCAAACTACCAAGCCAATTCTTACGCTGGGAAGGAAACAAGCTTCCGGCGACCGGTTTCTGGCATTTCAGCCGTCGTCGGCCCGGCTTGCTTGAATCCTGATGGTGCAATGAGCAAGGGACTCACATCTGAGTATACCCTTCCACGCTTATGGTGGACAAAAATATTTAACAACAAGGGGTGGTGATGGACAGAGTTTCTGAATTAAGCAGAATACTCTCACCCAGTCAAGAGATCAGGGCTAGATCCAACACCGTTTTTTAGCTCACTGCACCATCCCAGCTCAGAACCTGGCTATATGCAAATTAGTCTGTTCCTGTCCCAGTGCATGATGGGAACAGGGCAAACCAAACTACCAAGCCAATTCTTACGCTGGGAAGGAAACAAGCTTCCGGGGACCGGTTTCTGGCATTTCAGCCGTCGTCGGCCCGGCTTGCTTGAATCCTGATGGTGCAATGAGCAAGGGACTCACATCTGAGTATACCCTTCCACGCTTATGGTGGACAAAAATATTTAACAACTAAGGGTGGTGATGGACAGAGTTTCTGAATTAAGCAGAATACTCTCACCCAGTCAAGAGATCAGGGCTAGATCCAACACCGTTTTTTAGCTCACTGCACCATCCCAGCTCAGAACCTGGCTATATGCAAATTAGTCTGTTCCTGTCCCAGTGCATGATGGGAACAGGGCAAACCAAACTACCAAGCCAATTCTTACGCTGGGAAGGAAACAAGCTTCCGGGGACCGGTTTCTGGCATTTCAGCCGTCGTCGGCCCGGCTTGCTTGAATCCTGATGGTGCAATGAGCAAGGGACTCACATCTGAGTATACCCTTCCACGCTTATGGTGGACAAAAATATTTAACAACAAGGGGTGGTGATGGACAGAATTTCTGAATTAAGCAGAATACTCTCACCCAGTCAAGAGATCAGGGCTAGATCCAACACCGTTTTTTAGCTCACTGCACCATCCCAGCTCAGAACCTGGTTATATGCAAATTAGTCTGTTCCTGTCCCAGTGCATGATGGGAACAGGGCAAACCAAACTACCAAGCCAATTCTTACGCTGGGAAGGAAACAAGCTTCCGGGGACCGGTTTCTGGCATTTCAGCCGTCGTCGGCCCGGCTTGCTTGAATCCTGATGGTGCAATGAGCAAGGGACTCACATCTGAGTATACCCTTCCACGCTTATGGTGGACAAAAATATTTAACAACAAGGGGTGGTGATGGACAGAGTTTCTGAATTAAGCAGAATACTCTCACCCAGTCAAGAGATCAGGGCTAGATCCAACACCGTTTTTTAGCTCACTGCACCATCCCAGCTCAGAACCTGGCTATATGCAAATTAGTCTGTTCCTGTCCCAGTGCATGATGGGAACAGGGCAAACCAAACTACCAAGCCAATTCTTACGCTGGGAAGGAAACAAGCTTCCGGGGACCGGTTTCTGGCATTTCAGCCATCGTCGGCCCGGCTTGCTTGAATCCTGATGGTGCAATGAGCAAGGGACTCACATCTGAGTATACCCTTCCACGCTTATGGTGGACAAAAATATTTAACAACAAGGGGTGGTGATGGACAGAGTTTCTGAATTAAGCAGAATACTCTCACCCAGTCAAGAGATCAGGGCTAGATCCAACACCGTTTTTTAGCTCACTGCACCATCCCAGCTCAGAACCTGGCTATATGCAAATTAGTCTGTTCCTGTCCCAGTGCATGATGGGAACAGGGCAAACCAAACTACCAAGCCAATTCTTACGCTGGGAAGGAAACAAGCTTCCGGGGACCGGTTTCTGGCATTTCAGCCGTCGTCGGCCCGGCTTGCTTGAATCCTGATGGTGCAATGAGCAAGGGACTCACATCTGAGTATACCCTTCCACGCTTATGGTGGACAAAAATATTTAACAACAAGGGGTGGTGATGGACAGAGTTTCTGAATTAAGCAAAATACTCTCACCCAGTCAAGAGATCAGGGCTAGATCCAACACCGTTTTTTAGCTCACTGCACCATCCCAGCTCAGAACCTGGCTATATGCAAATTAGTCTGTTCCTGTCCCAGTGCATGATGGGAACAGGGCAAACCAAACTACCAAGCCAATTCTTACGCTGGGAAGGAAACAAGCTTCCGGGGACCGGTTTCTGGCATTTCAGCCGTCGTCGGCCCGGCTTGCTTGAATCCTGATGGTGCAATGAGCAAGGGACTCACATCTGAGTATACCCTTCCACGCTTATGGTGGACAAAAATATTTAACAACAAGGGGTGGTGATGGACAGAGTTTCTGAATTAAGCAGAATACTCTCACCCAGTCAAGAGATCAGGGCTAGATCCAACACCGTTTTTTAGCTCACTGCACCATCCCAGCTCAGAACCTGGCTATATGTAAATTAGTCTGTTCCTGTCCCAGTGCATGATGGGAACAGGGCAAACCAAACTACCAAGCCAATTCTTACGCTGGGAAGGAAACAAGCTTCCGGATTATTGATGGCATGTGCATGTGCTTAGTTTATATGTGCTATTGTTTATGTTACGTTGTTGTCTATGTTGTGTTTGTATTTCTTTTTATCATTTCAGATTTATGAAGAATCCTGCTGGACATTATGAAGAATGGTAGATTATAAATGTGCTGCTTTTTATGTGCTTCTGCTAGGTGATTTATACTAATGGGATAATATTAGTAATGGAGATTGGGTAACAGAATGACTTTCTTTTCTTGTATTAATTATTCTTTTGTGTTTGTTTGAATACTAGCCCGAGAGAAAGGCTTGAGGCCTAGTTCTGGAAAATGATGGTTAGCCTGACTGTGAGCAGAGCTAAGCACAGCCATGTTGAAGCTTTTCCACAAAAACTATTCACTGAAATAAACTGGAGCTAAAACAAAGACATTTGTGCGTAATGTGCTCTGAATGATATTTTTTCAAGGCTAAGGAAGTGACAAGAGATGGTTTGGCTGAGCTATGGAGGAAGCTCAGAACTGACTTTGGTTATTGTATCAATTCCTCGGAAGCCGGTGTCGCTTCATGTCAATGGACAATGACGAGAGACGTTTTGATATTTGGAAGCGGTGGCCTCTTGGTGGTGTGACAGACAGCAACCAATCATGGTGCTGGAAACTATAAAAAATATATCGTTTAGCTAGATTAGTGAGTTAGAAATTGTATAAAAACTTAGCCCATTGAGGGGAGCGGGGCTGACTGTTTCTGAGGGCGAAGTGCTGTCCGATTTTCCTTGGACACGTAAGGATTATTAAATGCTTTTTAAAATGTTTTTCTTTACAGGTCAGAAAGCTTAACATAGGGAAATAGGGTTGATGTTTATTTTAATTCGTTAATTTTGTGCAATTTTGAAGTGCCAGAATTGTGTGCCAATAAACTAATGGATAATACTGATTTAATAAAAATGTTTGAAATTAATAAATGAGCTAATAAAGATTTTGAAACTAAAAACTTTGAAACTTTAAAAATAAAAGACTTAAAATGTCAAGCTTGTCTTGATCATTTAGTCGTTACCATTAGTTAAATCCATTGACCAAAATAGTCTAATTAAATGTTTTCCTTAAGAGTCTATGAATAAAATGTATTACTGTAGTTGTAAATAATGTTTATAGTTTGATTAGATAGTGAGATTAATTAGGCCATAAGATTCAGCTACACTCTTTTCTGTCTCAGTCGTATGGGCCTTGGTTTGATTAGTATGGTGAGTATCAGGTAGAGATTGGTGCTTATTAAGAGACAGAATTTCTATAGTGATGCTGAATCACAGTCCATAGCTTTATTTCAGTAGACTGCTACCATATTTTGGTAGTGAGTTGGCTGGGCCAGTATAGAGGTCCAATAATAAACTTCTACAATAATGCTCACCCCTCTACCTAGGAGGAACTAACGACTAACCTCAGGAACTCAATCAGAGAGTTAGAAAACTCAAGAGAGGGGGATCTTCTACTATTATGTATGGGGGATTTTAATTGCTCACTCTGTACTTATCATGCCACAGGAATGTGCCCCCTCATGGGTAAAGGGAGAATCTCTAACACACTTTGTTCATTCTAAGTTAGGGGTACTGTTTAATGCATTAATATACGAGTTTGACTTGCGTTTTATTAATGAATGCTGCTCACCAGAAGCAAACTTTAAGCCGACCTTCATTGGCAGAGGGGCTAACACGCTAATTGACTTCACTCTTTTATCGTCCAGATATCAATCACTTGCAGCTTCCTGGGAGACACTCAATGTTGCCATGAGTGATCATTATCCTATTTCATTCCGATTGAACATAGTGGCCCGGGAAGCAACTATTAAAACTAAATACTCTACTCCCATTAGTCTAGATAGTAAAAATGATTACACAATGAGATGGGCCAAGGTAGATCCCAAACAGTTTACCCAAAAATTAGTAACGAAAATGTATGACCAACTACTCACCTGCCTTTCAACAACAGTGGGAAATTCTCAAGTACTTGATGCATTTGGTAAGATCACAAATGAGATTAAAAAAGACCTGTCTAGACAATACAAAACTCAGACCAAGAAATCTGAAGTTTGCCCTACAGGAAGTTCCCAGATCTGTTGACCGTGTAAGAAGCAATAGAAGAGCTTACCGGGCTGCCATTGACTAAAGAAAAAAAGAGTTAAAACTGTCACTATGGCAAAAGCTCCATAACGCATGCTTAATAAACGATAATATAGCGTTCTGGAGAGCGGTGAACGCCCTGCCTTTAAAGGACAAAGAAAGGGACTTGAAGAACCGGGTTTTTAGAACCCAGCGGCGCCAGGGGCGCGCCCAAAGTCTTCGGGTTCACCTGTCTTAGAATACAGAGACACGGGATACTTCGTGGTGGCGTCAAAGATTGAATTTATTTATTTATTAATTTATTTTTTTGAAAACCTTTACTGAAAAAATAAGGAGATACATGCGCAGGCCCACAACCACCATGGCCGGCCGCAAAGACAGTAAATAGGAGCAGGAGAAACTTAGGCCAATCAGCAAACAGGATATTTCAAGGTATTCCAGACGTGGCTGTGAGGTTCGCAACACAGGAAGGGAGGTTTTCTTTTTTAAATTTTAGAAGAGAGTAGGGGCTGCAACAACAAGGACATCACACCTTACATGAGAAATACACAAAGGATACGAGGGGGACGTACCCCATTCACAGTCGGAGATAGGCTATGACTACAGCAACTATGTAATCTAGGCAGCCGCGGCTGTAAAACTGGGCAGTAAGCAATACTACAGAAAGCAACATTTCTAAGTATCATCCCAGAGAGCCCACCCCCCAAGAACAGAGAAACAGAGGCTTGTTGAGATGCCAGAAAAAGAAAAAAGGTGCAAGACCAAGAGACAGCCAACCCTACTAAAGAGGAAAGAACCCTCCCAAAGCCGGAAAAGAGCGATAGGGACCATAGAACAAAACAAACTAAAATAACAAACCCCCCCCACACCCGCCACCCTGCACCCCTGTAATGGCTACGGCCTAACCCACTAACAGCGTGCCTGTGGCCCCGGAACTGCCCCACAGAAGGGAAAAAGTAAAAGAAGTGGAGGAGGAGAAAAACAGACACACTCCCGGACACCCGGTACCCCCCGCCGGCAATGACCTCCTCAAGGCACAATCATCGTCAATCAAAGCAAACATTCGGCATTATCAGGGGGAGGACAGTCACCAATAAGAAACCCCCCACCCCACCCCAGGCCCGGTGAGATATTCGGTGCAATCCCGGCAAAAATGAACTGGGCAGTCCCAGGAAAGTAGAAGTCAACCCTGTAAGTATCACGGGGAGACCTATCGCCAAAGTCACAACAAATGCGATCAGAGAGAGCGTCTCAGGTAGTCCAAAGCAGTGGCGAGGAGCAAGAACAACTCAAAGTCGGAATCAGCCCTGACCAGTGCGATTCTTTCCCGAAGCACGCGCCAACCAAGCCACAGCCGACCAGAGGCAGACAAAACGTCCACGGCAGTCTGAGGCACTAAAGATGGAACAAAGTCCGGACACAAAATGGCGGCCTCCATTATACAAACGGGCCGGGATGAAGAGAAATGGCAATCCCCTTGGACAGGACCCTGAGACTCGGCATTGACGATCAGAACCTCCAGCGACGATACTCCATCGGATAGGAAACGTGAAGGGAAGACCGGGCACTGTAACGAGTAAAGGAGAAGTGTGGCCGACTCCCAAAGGAGCGAAGTCGGGCTGCCGCTCGGGCACCTTAAGATGGCGGGCCAAATCGCTCGACTGGACCACAAACTGCTGTTCAGGTGTTGCAGCGTCAGTGGCCGGTCGCGAGCAAACATCATCCAGCTTTTCCACCAGGGAGACATATGTGACGGTGAATTGTGAGCGTAGAGCCCCAATCGCTGCCATTACGGAACTCAATGAATGTGCGCTATCCGTCCCCTCCATCCCGGGGCCCAGAGGACGGAGGGGGACACAATCTCCAGCCCACATCGCCGGGCTCCGGGCACACATTCAAGCGATCTCAAGAACAGGGGCGCCCCGGACTGGCACGCTCAACACAGTCACCGGCCATGGGTACAGCCCGTCAGCCCCCGGATCGGGAAACGAGAGTCAGGCACACAGCCCCCAGCTACGGTGCAGGAGGATCGCAGCACGTCACGATGTCTCTACTCCGGTACTCTCCATCAACGAGGTCACAAGTCGAAAGTGGAAAGAATTATTCAAATCCGGAAGACCGGCCACAATCTCGGTCTCACAGCCGGTGTTGATCAGTTCCCACTCGGACAGTTCAGAAATCGAGGTCCCGGCGGCAGCCCAGGAGGAGGAGGCAGAAAATGGGACACGACATAACTCCGTCGCTGAATAAGATAGGAAGTCCGGGACGGCACCGTTGGCATCAGGTAACCTTCATACATCCAGGCATAGGGCGTGGGTAGAGGATAGACAACAGGATATGCGAGCCGCCGGCGGAGCCGGGAGCTTATGCGGCCATCTTGGTTCGCAGCGTAGCTCCTCCGTCAAAAGATTGAATTTATTGGCTGCAGCCAGTAATAGAAGTCCTAGAAATCAACACGGTATGAGTTCTCAGGAGACTGCTCGATTTTACAAAGCAAGTCATCCCTTTTTATGCCAGAAATCGCATTTCAGACAAACACCCATTATTTACGAATTGTCCAATCACATGTATCCTCACCAAAAGTATCGCATGACGGTAAAACCCATTTTTCAGTTGTCCGGCCCATGATCAATCTTCGGACAAACCCAACATTCTTGTTTAGACAGGCCGAACAACCCATATTAAAGAGACCACAATCCATATCATAAATAGCCCATAAAGAAAGAAACAGAGACAGGTAGAAGTAGGATAAGACATGTTAGTGTGCAGTAAAACTTTACGATGTCTTGTGCTCTGATCCTTAGTCTCGATCAGCTAGCGGGCAAGAACTGGCTTGGCAAGGTCGGCTTCAGGTAACCAGGTCAGTTCACTCAGGTCATATAGAAGTCAACACGAACTCGAGCTAAGGTGTATGTGTCCTAAAGACCCGTTCGGCCGTAATCATTGGCCTATGTGAGGGCAACCACAAAACGGCTGCCATACCCAAATTGAAACCTACAGTACGGAACGAAGTCCTCGAATACCCAGTGAATCCATGTGTGTAAAATGACGCAAACACTCGTACTTGCCGAACTCATTAGTTACGGTTCGCTGTTACCAAAATCGTAACGGAGCCATGACATTTAAAACATGGGTTCAGACTTCACGGAACCTCAGACCCTCCTTTTGCCCTTACATAGGCAATCACTCAGTCTGTATCTGAATCAATGTCAACTTTCATCAAATCATCAAGGTGCTGTGAAGCATCATCTTATTTTTCTGTGCTTCTCTCGAGACAGGCGGTCTCCTAACACACGTAGTAGCACAAAGGCCACATATGGCAGGACCACACTGTACACAAAGACAACATGAGAAAAGGATCGCTAAAGCAACACCAATGATCATTAGAATCTTCCATCCCCCAAGTGGATAACAGTCTCCAAAACCATCCAGTTAACGACCAATCTCCTTCGTCCACATGGATAGACTAGGAGATCTTATGTAACCTGGAAATGGCCTCGTATACCGTCGGAGCATTGTCTGGGATGAAAACGCAGCAACTCGATTGGATCACTTTACATACTCGACCTCGATCTGCAAGTATGACGTCTAAAACCATACGATTCTGTAACGTCATAAGGCGATCCGCTTGAAGCTCAGCTGTCAAATTACTAAGGGCACCGGCAGTTTCGTTTATGGTGGATTCAACCACTCTCGTCAATTGTCGCAAGCTTCTACTGTTAGCCATAGGTCCCCAAAACGGTAAGAAACCCTTAAAGAAGTCTCCCACTTCTTGTCCAGTGGTATCTTTCCGATCGAAGACACCTCTAACAACTCTCGCTTGTGGTAATCTGCAGCAGCAGTACACGTAGGAGACAACAAATACCCAACATAACACGTTCCCGAAAAAATCCGGGGGCAACCATGTATATGCTCTGTTGTAACAAACAAAATACGTTCCCTTAGCTGCCAAAAACGGCGGGGAAGATTGAGACGTAAAAACGTACGTCGGAGTACAAACACTCTTCCCTAACTGAGCTTTCGGATTCTTGCCATTACCTTGCAGACAAAAATGACCTCGGTGGGGTACGATCCAAATCAGAGGAGGTGACCTCTTTCGTCTCTGTTTTTCACTATATCCGGTCGCGTTCCAACCAATATAAGCCAATAACTCATCCTTGGGAATGGTCCTATACGTATTGATATCTCTACTCATATTCGTAATTCCCTTCACCAAGGCTTGATTACTCAAGTTATGTCTCATGGAACGAAGGTTATAGACTTCGATGGCATATATGAACATCGTCTGAAAAGCCCATAAAGACCCATTCTGACTAAACAGTAAGATCAGATAGGGAATACCTCTAGCTGTAGTATGTGGCATTAGACCACACACCCAACAATTAGTGATGTTTACTACCAACTGATGTTGATGCAGAAGCTTTACAAATGAGTTATTTACAAATTCTGACCTTCTATTCTGCTCGTGTTCAGGTAAGATGTGAAAAGAATGCAAAGAAGTAGTAGTAGGAAAAGATGTAGGTTGGGAAATGGGTACAGAAGTCAATTAAGTAGAAAAAACAATCCAACCCACCAAAGCTAACGTCATGCTAAGAAACATCAGAATACATGTAATCAAAAAACATTTGTTATGCATTATTCTACATAGTTTCATCTTAAAGTTCATTTTCTCAGCAGCTCTCTTGATCTCTAAAAACTCCATCCTCTAACCGTGCTGTTCGCGGCGGTTGGTTCTCTTCTGCTAGGGAATGCGTCTGTCAGTCCAGGGAACGCCCTTAGACCAACTAGAACCGTCGACCTTGTGTCTACACGGCTGCAATCCCAAGTCTTTACACCGCGACCCTACAGCTGAACCCGGATGGCGGTTCGAAAAAGAAAAATAGGTCAAAACAGTTTCTTGGCTGAGAGAGTGCAGTTCTCAAAAACAAAAGGAATTACTTGTTCTTTATTAGTCCATTGTCTCTAGGCCGTAAGTTATAACAGTTTTTACCAAGCTCTGTCTGGCTTGAGGTTCTGTAAATTCTGAACCTGGGTCATAAAGGTCGTGGTTCTGTTACGATTTTGGTAACAGCGCACCGTAAACAGTGAGCTCAGCAAGCATGAGTGTTTTCATCATGTTACGCCGATGGATTCACTGTGTATTTGACGTTTTCGTTCTGAAACCCTTGGGTTCCATTTTGTGTATGGCAGCCATTTTATATGGTTACCCTCACATAGGCCTATGACTGTGGCTGAACAAGTCTCTGGGACACGTGCACCTTAGCTTGAGTTTGTGCTGACTCCTGTTTGACCTGAGTGAACTGACCCTGTTGCCTGAAGCTGACCTTGCCAAACCAGTTCTTGCCCTTTAGCTGATCAAGATTAAGGATCAGAGCACAGGACATTGTAAAGTTTTACTGCACACAAACATGCCTTATCCTACTTCTATCTGTTTCTGTTCCTTCTTTATGGTCTATTTATGATGTGGGCTGCAGGCCTTTTTATTATGGGCTTGTCCGGCTTGTCTAAAGAAGAATGTTTATCTTGGGTTTGTTTGATGATTAATTATGGGCTGGACAAACTGAAAAATGGGTTTGTCATCATGCAAATGCTTTTGTCGTGGAAACATGTGAGTGGTCAAACTGTAAATAAGGAATGTTTGCCTGAAGCACAATTCTTTGTATAAAAAGGGATGGCTGGCTTTGTAAAATTGAGCAGTCTCCTGAGAACATACACCGTGTTGTACTTCTAGGACCTCTGTTACTGGCTGCAGCTAATAAATCTGATCTTTGACACCACCAAGAAGTATCCTGTGTCTCTGTATTCTAAGACAGATGAACCCGAAGACTTTGGGCGTTCCCCTGGCGCCGCTGGGTTTAAATCCCGATTATTCAGTTGGCGCTTAAAAACGTGGGGCGACTTCAGTGGTACCGGTCCAAGCCTAAAGATCGTGAGGAGCTTCGTGTGAAAATTCTGGAGGAAGGCCTACCACTTCATCGACCCCTGTACGTCGTCGTGGTCCGAAAGTCTTTGCTGCGAGGTTCCCCGCTTTCTAATGGCTACGAAGGACTGCTGCCCTGACTGTCGCCCTGTCTTGAAGCCCTTTGGTGATTTGTAGAGTGAGACGATAGATGGGTCTTCTGGCGACGTCATCGATACTTCAGCTAAGTATGAGTGGAGCGTCTCCCAGTCCTTAGTTTTTGGGTATCCCTTGGAATCTTTGATTTGGGACTTGCAAGCTCCAAAGCCGAGGGACTCGTGTATTCACGAGGCTATCGTGTTCGGTATTCCCTTGAAGTTTGAAGCTAGACTAGTGAGCAAAGATGCCTTGTCTTAGCAGACTTGGAAAGATATTTTGTTGTGGTTGTAATAGGGATTCCCGATTGGAGGACTCGTGTCCGGTGCCTCCGATTGGAACTCCAACCTATGAGCTCTATTTAAAACATGGCATGGGCCCCATCATGTATAATGAAGTATGGATTAGATATACTAGAAAGGACGGTGTCCTAAAGTGGCCCCAATATGGTAGTTATGACACAGAGATTTTAGATAACTTAGAAGTTAAACTGTTCAAGAAGAAAGCCCGGCCGGCGATGTTTGACTCTTTCCGCCTATGGCGAAAGGAAGCCAAACAGAAAGAAATTAAATTGGCGAAGAGAAATAAAAGAGAGAAGGGTATTTCGATAATGCAAGCTGCTATACAGTTTAGAGATAACGAAGAAGAACAAGCAAGTGAGCAGTTGCAAAGGCAACGTAAACTGGCGATTGATAAATGTTATCCAGCTTTGCCCCCTACTCAGCAGGATGCAGCAAAGGACCTGGAGAAAGATTCTTTGATGTCACATCTATAGAGTTTGCCACCCCCTTATGTGCAGAGTGCTACAGCACCTCCGCATCCTTTAGTTGCGCAATCTCCGGTTGCTTTGCCTCCCATTTTTGTACCACCGCCAGCTCCTCTTCAGTTGGCTCCTACTCCTTTGGTGCAGCCTTCTCCAGGGCCACCGATTTTTCTACCTGCTTCGTCTCCAACTCCTATGCCCGTATTGTCTACTCCTTCTGCTACTACTCCTATGCATACTTTGTCTCATCCTGTTTTTCCTCCTGTTCTTTCATCACCTCCTGAGGAAATCCAAAATCTTCATTCTTAGGGGTCTTACTAATATCAATAAAGAACTTGGCACAGAAGCTGAAATATGAAAAAGACATCTTTATTAAACTTAATTAAGTAAGGCCACGTCACACAGAAACCATAGTAACTGAATGAGGTAGTCTGAGGAATACAGAGGACAGAGGCCTTTTATATGTTTTAGGGTTACATGACTCATCACAAAAGTAAGGGGCAGTCCTAGCTTATGGAAGCATGCAAAAAAACCAAAATTCCTTCTTACACAATGCTGGACAAACCCATAATAGAACAGCACAACCCATATCGTAAACAGGTCATAAAAAGAGGGAACAGAAACAGATGAGAGGTAGGATAAGGAGTGTGTATGTGCATACCAAACTTTACAATCTCCTGTGCTCTGATCCTTAATCTTGATCAGCTACTAGGCAAGAAACTGGTCTAACAAGGTCAGCTTCAGGCAACAGGGTCAGTTCACTCAGGTCATCCAGCAGTCAGCTAAAGTCATCAGCCTATGTGAGGGCAACTTACAAAATGGCTGCCATGCACAAAATGGAACCCATGTTTCAGAATGAAATCTCCATATACATAGTGAATCCATGTGTGTAACATAACGAAAACACTCATACTTGCTGAACTCACTGTTTACGGTTCGCTGTTACCAAAATCGTAACAGAACCACAACCTTTATGACCCAGGTTCAGAATTCACAGAACCTCAGATCCTCCTTTTGCCCTTACATAGGCAATAACCTAAACTCATGTCAATCTTAATCCAGGTCTATATTCATCAGATCATCAAGATGTTGCTGGAGCATAATCCTATTACTGAGTAACTCTCTCGGGACACGTCTCCTTACACATGTAGTAGCACAAAGGCCACATATGGCAGGACAAAATAGGGAATACCTCTATCTGTAGTAGGTGGCATAAGATCACACACCCAACAATTAGTGATGTCCACTACTAACTGGTGTTGATGCAGAAGCTGTACAAAAGAATTGCTTACGAATTCTGATCTTCTAACCTGCTCATGTTCAGGAAAAGGGTGAAAAGAATGCAAAGAAGCAGTAGTAGGAAAAGACATAGGTTGGGAAGTGGGTGCAGAAGTCAATTGAGTAGACAAAAACAATCCCACCCATAAATGACAACGTCCTGTTTAAAAAAACACTAGAAAACACGTTATTAAGAACATATAGACAACAGGAGAAAGTAGTGACCACTATTACAAATGAAATAATAAGTTTTCACAACCCTAAGCAAAAACCAAATCCTAAAATTATCTAGTAAACTTTTTATGGTTCCTATGCATTTCAGTAACCCATCACATGTTCAGGTGAAACAGTGGTGATCCTCATCAATGCTCTGAGGTGAAAAGGGGGTACTCTTCCACAGAAAATGGACTTTATTCTGCTTTTACTAAACAGAATAGTACTTTAAAACAATGCCAGCAAAACAATCAGTCTCCTAACACCTAGTCTATACAATCACACGGAAACCTCTTGTGAAGCCAACTATGCCCAGAGTCCGTTCAAAAAGCCTCTCTGGCAGGCTTCTATTGTTCATCAAATCTTCTTTTGTTGTTTTCTTCCGCATGGGCCACTTCATTCAAGCCTTTCATGATCCGTTGGAGTGCCCTCCTGGCAAACACTCATAGCTCATTCAAAAGTCTCAATGGCTCAAGGCAGTGAACCAGTATCTCTCCTTTGCGGCAGGTACTACAGGTAATGTGCTCTCCATTGATCAAGGGCACAGGTCATCTCGTGCAGACCCGGGACCATTCTCAGGCTCCAACACTCATCATTCAGTGTCAGAAGACGCTCAGGCTGCTCTTTCATGGGCACCAGAATGTAGTGCCTTTTGCCAATCTTGGATCATCCGGTGCACTGCACTTCCATTGGAGCAAAGGAAAAAGGGGTGTGTGGCCAAAACTCAGGCCAAGGGGCTTAAGGGACTGCACACTGTCAGAGGTTACCAGTACATGACAGGCGCTCTTTGGCACTGAAATTCTGGTTCTGTGATGTCCAATGCCGTCTGATGGAGCAAGTGCAATGCTTTAAACAGTTCATTGTATAACAAGGGGACTGCAAACAGGTGGCCTGTGATCTTCAAAGGAATGGCCACACGCCATAGGACAATTTTTGTCTAGAATACACTGTCATTTTCAAAAAGCAATACAAATAAAAAGGCAATAGGCAAAACAAAGCCTCTAGGCTTTTCAATTGGGTTTCTGTGTGAGAGCATATCCTTCATCATCTAAGGGTAGGTAGCGACATGAGAAGTCTGTCTAAATGGATGTCCTTACACATAGTGGCATCGTCTAATGGGGTAAATACATTTTTCTCTCTCAGATTACATATAGGTGTTAAAGCAATAAGGTAGGGACTTGCACAGCGGGATAGTTCAATAGTTAAATCCAAATGATGAGGTTGTGGCGTGCTAACAGGGTAATGCGCTGTATGTACCTCACAGCGTGAATTTGTGAACTAATACAAAGCTAGGTGTTCCCTAAATCCTTATCTACAACACCTCAAAAGAGAAATCGCATAATACATATTATCAGGGACATGTAGATACCTCACTTTAATAATTGTGCATCAGGTGGACTTTACAATACAAAAGCTAATGATCAAAATGTTGTTTGATTTGGAACACATCTAATCCACCAAAAATTAAAGCAGCAGAAAAAAAGGAACTAAAAACCAATTTAGAATAATCATTGAATTTGTCATATTCCAAAAAAAACGTAAGGTGTCTCCTATTGAGGTGGAAAACTTATCTTACTATAATATTGAGTCAGTTAACCAGTCCGTCACTACCCTGACAGCTAGACTGGGAAACATCAAAGTAGGCCTAAAGACAATTCTTGAAAAAACAGTCTGGTCATACAAAAGGGAATTATACATAATATGGGGGGGTCTCTGGTACATTACTGCAAATTGGAAGTGTGAACCTGAACAATACATCAACAATAATAAAAAAAGCTGACTAGTGAAAGAAATATGGAAAAGAGAAATGGGACTAGGTCACAGCTAAAATCCCCAATAACTAGGCATGATGCGACATTGGTGAGGGGAGTAGTGACAAAAGAAGAATGTATAGGAAGAACAAGAAATTACTTGGGTGATAGTCAAGCATGTGACACAATACCAAGAGTGTGAGTGATACACAAAAAAATCACAATAGTTTAAAAATGTAACTCTACCGCTGGCCGCTACACCATATACGGTAACCTCAGCTAATGTTCCAGTTCCTTCTTCAGGGAAAAAATGAAACCTGGTTTCCTTTATGGTACAAAGCCATACACTACTTAGGAAGCAGAACAAAACTGAGTAATGTAATATAGAAATTAGGTCACCATGTACAAGAGTCACAGATCTATAATTTTATCCTTACGTCCAATCAGGATACATAAATTTATGGCTGCCTGTTCCTTTAAGGGAAGAGGGAGCAAGTGACACATTTTGATCCTGTATATCTCTTTTATTTTTCTTGAATACTATTTATAGCCAAATTTGACATACACTGGTGAAGTGTTGTCTGTGTCATGTTCACAAAAATTAAAATATCATATTTGTGAAATTTAGCAAATCAACCCAACTGTAGTGTAGCGATACACATCGTCATGTATACCCCTTCACAACACAGGTAAACTTGTAATTATATCAAAAGCAGCAACATAAAACAAAAACATGCATAACGCACATGTCAAGCGTGAAAAGCATAGACAAAACAATAACATATGTGAATGAGCAGTGACGCACAACACCAGGTCATGTACTAACAATATTCGGGCCTGCCTAATTTGTCAGGCTTAAAATCCTCACCCTCCTTTTTTACAGCAAATCGCCAGGTAGTGGAGATTTAGCTGTCAAATGCAACTTACTGTGTGTCACTTCTGACACACAGGACCAGCAGGAACCATTCATGATAGGACCACATAAACAAACATAAAAAACACATGAACATTTCTTTCCAAAGGAGTTACGCAAAAACACAACTCTTTTCAACCAACCAAACTCACGTGTCTTGTCAGCCTTAAAATCACCCAGAACAATCCATGAATGATCTGTGAGCAGAAGCAAAAGGAAAAAGAAATACACAACACACAAAAGAGAGACATTTCTCATAACAAACAAATATCCTTTATAACTTGTAATCAGAAGACAAAACATGATATACATTAACAGACACAAAAATAAATTTCCATTACTTAACTGTTACCATCTTGTTAGTCAGCTTGCAACATTAAGATTCGACTTTGACATTAGGGGCACTTAAAAATAAATATCCTAAAATTGTTTTACATATTAATCATCCTCAGAATGTTCTCTACAAATTGCAGATATTGGACATTGGACATATCCCATGTAAATCCTTATAAAAATGAGTTTTGTACGCGTGCGCTAAGTGAAATTCCATATGCTAATGTTCTCATTATGCAGTGTAACACAACTTAAATTAAATTATAATGCTAGGAGGTCACAATATGAGCATTAAGCTTCATGAATAGTAAAAAACGAATTTTGTAGCACTTATTTTTAATAATTATTTTTGAAATTGTATTAATTATTTTTAATAAACCCAATCATTTTTGATAATTCCACATATAAAAGCGAGCTGCATCCCTTGCCTATCATTTTAGACGTATTCATTTATAAGCCTAAGCACAGAAGCCTAACTTATAACCTGACAAAATGTTTGCGCAACTTTTTATCTGTCTTTCTTAACAGGACAAGTTTTTTTAGCAACAGACCCACGAATATGCTTACAAAAAATGCTTGAAGAGAGAAAACCCTTAATGGAAATGCCTTCCTGTAATACAAAATAATGAACCTTAGTTTTGGAACCTTTTTAAAATGACATTCTGAATGTAAAAATGTACCTGTGCAACTGAGGGCAAAGTCATGGCTGAATAAATATTCCTATTTATTTAGCTTGTCTCTTAATGTTTGTAACGTAAGCACGGTGGCTGTCTATTTAAAACTAAAGCTAAGACATTTCAAGTTTCAAAATGCGTGTGCAATACAGCAAGGTCCAATGTATTCAGATGATGTATTTTTGCTGAAATTGACGATCTGCCCATTCGCAGTGTGATTCTGCCAGCGTGACTCTGCAGTTTAATTTATTTACTTATCGCCGCTTTTGCTAATTTGCATTCTGTTGACCAGCGCGACCCTGTTTCAGTACTTGCGTTTCCCCCCCAAGCTCTCCTGCCGCCCTGACCCCTCCACCTCCATTTTGTTGTTGTTTTCGTCCTCCTTAGCCCGCCCCGCCTCCCAGCTGAAGCGCCCTCCCACAGACAACAAACAGCGCTCACACACCTAGAAGCGCCGTGACTCGCTCTACGCTTCCGAGCTGAGTGGTCGCTCCCCTGCTGCTAAGGTACCGTCTGTGCAGCGCTTTTGCTCCATTCCAGACTGCAAATAATCGCGTTTTGCTCCTGCCGCTCTGCCCATTTTGTTTGCTGCTTTGCCCATTTTATTTGCTGAAATTGACGATCTGCCCATTCGCAGTGTGATTCTGCCAGCGTGACTCTGCAGTTTAATTTATTTACTTATCGCCGCTTTTGCTAATTTGCATTCTGTTGACCAGCGCGACCCTGTTTCAGTACTTGCGTTTCCCCCCCAAGCTCTCCTGCCGCCCTGACCCCTCCACCTCCATTTTGTTGTTGTTTTCGTCCTCCTTAGCCCGCCCCGCCTCCCAGCTGAAGCGCCCTCCCACAGACAACAAACAGCGCTCACACACCTAGAAGCGCCGTGACTCGCTCTACGCTTCCGAGCTGAGTGGTCGCTCCCCTGCTGCTAAGGTACCGTCTGTGCAGCGCTTTTGCTCCATTCCAGACTGCAAATAATCGCGTTTTGCTCCTGCCGCTCTGCCCATTTTGTTTGCTGCTTTGCCCATTTTATTTGCTGAAATTGACGATCTGCCCATTCGCAGTGTGATTCTGCCAGCGTGACTCTGCAGTTTAATTTATTTACTTATCGCCGCTTTTGCTAATTTGCATTCTGTTGACCAGCGCGACCCTGTTTCAGTACTTGCGTTTCCCCCCCAAGCTCTCCTGCCACCCTGACCCCTCCACCTCCATTTTGTTGTTGTTTTCGTCCTCCTTAGCCCGCCCCGCCTCCCAGCTGAAGCGCCCTCGCCCCTACCCCCCACTATCCATATATGACAGGAGTTCCCGCGCGCAGCGTTCACGCGCAGCGACCGCGCCCAATCCGCGCCGAAGGTGCGCCAAAGGTAAGCCCGTCTACGCCCGTCCGCGCCTGGACCGCGCCCAGCGCCAGACCCATTGCCCCTCGCGTTGCCCAACCCCCCCGCATTACCTACGATGCCGCCGCCCTCCTAGCCCTTAACCCCGGTCGCGCCCCCAACTGCGTCCAAGCCGCTCCTGGACGCACCCATGGTCCGTTCTCCTGCTTCTCCTGCAAATTTAACGGCACCGACGACATCTCCGCTCCGACCACACCACAGATTCCTGATCCCAACCACCTAGAATGCATCCTTCTCAACACCCGCTCGGTCCACAGACACGCCATTGACCTTTGGAACCTACTAGACACCATCTCTCCAGACGTCGCCTTCCTAACGGAAACATGGATGAACGCCTCCTCCGCCCCTGACATCGCCATCGCGGTGTGTTACCGTTAAAACGCATCTTTTACAACGCGTTCCGTTACAACGCGATTTTTACATCGTAAATACCATTACAATGCATGCCATTACAACGCATGGCATTACATAGCAGATGGTATTACAACGCATACCATTACATCGTAAGTATTGGTAAGTATTTAATTTTTTTTTTTTTTTATTTAATATGTTATTATTGATTTAATTATTATTAATTATAAAAAAATATTTATTTCGTTTTTAAATATTATAAATTAAATATATTAATTTAAGTATTTTTTAAAATAAGTATGAGTATAGGAGTATATGTTTTGGGGTACTGATGTATATGTTTTGGGGTGTTTGGGTATTTTTAGGTTTTAGGGCAGTGTTTGGGTTTTAGGGTACAGGGGTGTTTTTAGGTTTTAGGGCAGGGTTTGGGTTTTGGGGTACAGGGGTGTTTTTAGGTTTTAGGGTAGGGTTTGGGTTTTGGGGTACAGGGGTGTTTTTAGGTTTTAGGGTAGGGTTTGGGTTTTGGGGTACAGGGGTGTTTTTAGGTTTTAGGGCAGGGTTTGGGTTTTGGGGTACAGGGGTGTTTTTAGGTTTTAGGGCAGGGTTTGGGTTTTGGGGTACAGGGGTGTTTTTAGGTTTTAGGGCAGTGTTTGGGTTTTGGGGTACAGGGGTGTTTTTAGGTTTTAGGGCAGGGTTTGGGTTTTGGGGTACAGGGGTGTTTTTAGGTTTTAGGGTAGGGTTTGGGTTTTGGGGTACAGGGGTGTTTTTAGGTTTTAGGGTAGGGTTTGTGTTTTGGGGTACAGGGGTGTTTTTAGGTTTTAGGGCAGGGTTTGGGTTTTGGGGTACAGGGGTGTTTTAGGTTTTAGGGCAGGGTTTGGGTTTTGGGGTACAGGGGTGTTTTTAGGTTTTAGGGCAGTGTTTGGGTTTTGGGGTACAGGGGTGTTTTTAGGTTTTAGGGCAGTGTATGGGTTTTGGGGTACAGGGGTATTACGACTTTATATAAATTAAATTAATTAAATTAATTGTATTTAATTTTATTAAATTAATAACAATATTTACAATTATTAATTTAATTGTATTAATAAACGATTACAATTAAATTATATTATTTAAAAATGTTTAATTAGTTAAATTCTTTTAATTTTATTAAATATAATTATATTATGTATTATTTATAACTTAATTAAATTATAATTATATTTATTGTAATTAATTGCATTATATTATTTTCTATTTATAAATGTTATATATATCATTTATTATATTATTTTAAATATATTAAATTAATATATTATTAATTTAATTGTATTAATAAACGATTATAATTAAATTATATTATTTAAAAATGTTTAATTAATTAAATACTTTTAATTTTATTAATTATAATTATATTATGTATTATTTATAACTTAATTAAATTATAATTATATTTATTGTAATTAATTACATTATATTATTTTCTATTTATACATTTTTTATATATCATTAATTATATTATTTTAAATTACTATAATTAAATTAATTACTGTTTTAAAAATGTTATATTATTTTTATTATTTTAAATTAATTTAATTAACTTTATTACATTTTTTAAAAAAAAGATATACTTACCAATACTTACGATGTAATGGTATGCGTTGTAATACCATCTGCAATGTAATGCCATGCGTTGTAATGGCATGCATTGTAATGGTATTTGCGATGTAAAAATCGCGTTGTAACGGAACGCGTTGTAAAACATCGCGTTGTACTGACACCAATCCCACCATCGCTATCCCTGATGACTATAAGATCACGCGCAAGGACCGCACCGACCATACAGGAGGAGGAATCGCTATCGTCCACAAGAAATCAATCCGCATCTCAACCAGCTCTGACGCCAACCTCGCCAACTCCGAACACCTTCACTTCCAGATCCACATCGACCCCAAGACCACACTCAGAGGCACCCTCCTCTACAGACCACCAGGACCCCGCGCTAAATTCAGTGAAGACATCACGGACTTCATCACCCCACACGCGCTCTCCTCCAAAGACTACATCCTTCTGGGAGACCTCAACTTCCACCTTGAGAAGATCAACGACCGCAACACCGCCACCCTCTTGGACAACCTCGCCAACCTCGGACTTAAACAACTAGTCACTTCCCCCACCCACATCGCAGGTCACACACTCGACCCCATCTTCACCTCCAGCAACCATGTCTCTTTCAGCCACACTACGGATCTCCTCTGGACTGACCACAGCTGCGTTCACTTCACCTACAACAAGCCGAAACCAATCATCCACCTCCAACCAACTCTACAAAGAAACTGGAACAAAATCACCACGGAGCAGATCTCCACATCGCTCCTTCAAACCTCCCCAGCCCTCTCTTCTAACGCCAACGAAGCCGCCTCCAACCTCACCCTTTGGTTATCCAACACCGCCGACACCTTAGCACCACTGAAAAAACGCCAACACAAACTTGGCATCAAGAAGGCCTCATGGTTCAACGAGGACCTCAAGAAATCCAAGAAACTATGCCGCTCCCTTGAAAAGGCCTGGAAAAAAGACCCATCCACCAGCAACAAGGACGCCTTCAAAAGCGCCATCCGTACTCACCACCAACTGATCCGAAAAGCCAAGAAAACAGCATTTAAGGATCGACTCGACAACAACGCCCACAACAGCAAGGAACTTTTCAACATCGTCAAGGAATTTTCCAACCCCTCGGCCAACTCCAACGACATCACCCCCTCTCAAACCCTCTGCGACTCCCTAGCCTCTTTTTTCCACAACAAGATTGCTGACATCCACAACAGCTTTGACAACCAACCCGGAAGCCAACCCACCCTACCATCAGCTGACTATCTTCCCCCCGTTAACACCCTTAACGCCTGGAACCCAATCTCCACTGAAGACACCATCCGCCTGATGAATTCCATCCACTCTGGATCCCCCACAGACCCATGCCCTCACCACAGCTTCAACAAAGCCGACTCCGTCATAGCTCCGCACCTCCGAGACGTCATCAACTGCTCCTTCAACTCCGCTACCTTCCCAGAAGACTGGAAACACGCGGAACTCACCGCCCTTCTGAAAAAACCAACAGCAGACCCCACCGAACTCAAAAACTACCGCCCCATCTCGCTTCTTCCATTCCCGGCCAAAGTCATCGAGAAAGCTGTCAACAACCAGCTCGCCGCCTTCCTCGAAGCCAACAAATCACTCGACCCCTCACAATCTGGCTTCCGAGCCAAACACAGCACTGAGACCGCCCTCATCGCAGCAACAGACGACATTCGAACTCTACTGGACAATGGAGACACAGTCGCCCTCATCCTCCTCGACCTCTCTGCAGCCTTCGACACAGTATGCCACAGCACCCTTTTACAACGCCTCAGAAACATCGGAATCCAAGGAAAGGCACTGGAATGGATCACCTCGTTCCTCACCGGAAGAACCCAGAGAGTCCGCCTCCCACCATTCAAGTCCGAGGCCTCTGAAATCATCTGCGGCGTACCACAAGGATCCTCACTCAGCCCCACCCTCTTCAACGTATACATGAGCCCCCTCGCGGCCATCGCACGCCAACACAACCTCAACATCATCTCTTACGCGGATGACACTCAACTGATCCTATCTCTCACCAAGGACCCCAGCACCGCCAAAACTAACCTACACGAAGGAATGAAAGAAGTCGCCGAATAGATGAAACAAAGCCGTCTGAAACTGAACTCAGACAAAACAGAAGTCCTCATCTTAGGTAAATCCCCCTCTGCATGGGACGACTCCTGGTGGCCGGATGCCCTCGGAAATGCACCCATCCCGACAGACCACGCACGGAACCTTGGCGTCATCCTGGATTCTTCACTCTCAATGAACAGACAAGTCAGCGCGGTATCCTCTTCCTGCTTTAACATCCTTCGCATGCTCAGAAAAACATTTCGCTGGATCCCCTCCGAAACAAGGAAAACAGTCACCCACGCTCTAGTCACGAGCCGACTGGACTACGGAAACACCCTCTACGCAGGTACCACCGCTAAACTCCAGAAGAAACTACAACAAATCCAAAACGCCTCAGCCAGGCTCATATTAGACATCCCACGCAACGAACACATCTCTGGTCACCTGAAAGACCTCCACTGGCTACCCGTCAATAAGAGAATCACTTTCCGACTGCTAACCCACGCACACAAATCACTCTACGACATCGGACCAGATTGCCTCAACTCTCGATTGTCCTTCTACACCCCCTCCCGCCAACTTCGCTCTTCCAGCCAAGCCTTCGCCACTGTCCCTCGCATCAACAAAACCTCCATGGAGGCAGATCCTTCTCATACCTGGCTGCCAAAACATGGAACTCACTTCCCGCTTACCTTCGCCTCACCCAGAATCACCTAGCGTTCAGAAAGCAACTTAAAACGTGGATATTTGACAAATAATCCTCCTCCCCTCCCTAAGCGCCTTGAAACCCTCTGGGTATGTAGTGCGCTATATAAATTTTATGACTTGACTTGACTTGACTTGCCTGTTAATATCTAATACAATGCATCTAAGAAAAATGCTGTAAGTTTATTTATTTTTCGCAAAACACCCAATTTCGTTTTTGGGGGCTTTTTATTCATAGTGCAAGAAAACCACGAACAGACATTGAGCTCATTTCAGACATAAACAGAAAGGGGTCAAACACTCAGGACACACAATACGGCACGCCATGCATTTTCGTGAATAGCTCCATCGCAGAAGTTGCACTAATCGGAAAACCACATAAACATTTAAACACATATTTGACCCACAAATCAATACTCAGGACAGAAACGAAGAACAGCCCACAGACTGTACTTGAACCAAACCATTTGCAAATACTAGTTGTAAGTCAAATTTACAAGAAAGGCTTCTCAATAGTGTTCCAAAAGACTGCATAAACAGCCCAACTGACTGATGTATGTCCAAGAAGCGAAAATGCACTCAAATCACTAGCTTTGGATAGCAGAATACCAAACAAAATCATTCTGCATATCTTCATTCATAAAACTGCGCAGAACAAAGGATCTTTGTTTTGTATTATGTCATATTTTAATTCCCTGGGGATTCAAAATCACCAAGGAAGAATTATGTTTTTAAATCTAACCTATTTAGATATTCCCTTTAGAGGAAGCCGGCTAATCCAAACGTATACAAAGCTAAGACAAATCTTCATTTGCTAAGATCAGGCATCTTATAGTTCACTAATCTAGCTTCAAACTTCAAGGGGTAATCTCTATCGATACACTCGTAAATATACAAGACCCTCGGTTTTTGGAAATTGCAATCTTCAAATAAAACTAAGGACCAAACAAACTAAGCAAAGAACCACAGAAAACTAAGCAAAGAACCACAGAACCAAAAAACAAAGGACTGGGAGCAACCCACTTATACTTAACTCTTACTTTTACTAATCAAAACGTTATCCAAATTCTAACTGTCAAGTTCTACATGACATAACAGTCTTTTTATAATACTCACGCCAAAAAGGTTCTCAGTCAGGAGTGACATCATGTGGAGGATCAAAATCAGGAAGATCAGAAATATACTGCGCTGCATAAACAAAGAATCTCCAGAATCTCTGTGCACAGAGTGCCTTCTTAGTAGACTCCTGTTCTGTCCTCCTCAGTAGATTTCAGTCTCCTGCCAAGATCACTCCCACAGAAAGTCACTTCTCTGATGAGCCCCGCGTTGGCTGCGCCATTTGAGGAAATCCAAAATCTTCATTCTCAGAGGTCTTACTAATATCAATAAAGAACTTGGCACAGAATGGCGTTTACGAGCGAGTCTCCTTCTCAGCCGTTGTTTGAGCCTGATCCTTCTGTTAGGAGAAAAGTGCGACAATATCCAATGAGAGAGGTTCCTCCGGTGTGGAAGGAAGCAGTTCAGGCCAATGCTAATGCTGGTATTGTAGCTGCACCGGCTCATTTTCAGGGTGTTTGGTTACATGTTCCATGGAAGCGAGCTGAAGTTTTGGCTCTTAAGCAGACTTTGCCTGAACCACGTAAAAATCCTGCAGGATACTATAAGGAATTATCACAGACTGCAGATTCATGTGTTATGAATTTAGCCGATATAGACATGTTGTTTGGAAATGTAGTTCCACAGCCTTTATGGGGATTGATTCATCATACGGATCATGCGCAAGAATTAGGTGACACATGGGCCAATATTGGTGCCTCAGATGGCAGACAGGTTGGTGGTGCTAAACCTGAGCCTTTAGTTGCAGAACTCCCTGGTAGGATTATTAATTATATGAAGACTTTGATGCCTGCTATGCGTGTCAACAGGGACAAATTGTCTGCATGTAAGCAGAAGAAAGACGAAAGTATGTCTGACTTCTTCACTAGGTTTGAAGAAACGTTTATCGACCATAGTGGTCAGGACATGAGTACGGAAGGTGGTCAACGGTTGTTTGTTGATAAGTTTGTGCATAATCTGCTTCCAGAATTGTGCACTAAGTTGAAGGATTCTGAGAGTTCTTGGGCTGTCTCTTCATCAGCGCAGATATTGGCTACTGCCCAGTACTATGAGAATAGAGATAAGGACGAGAAAGATAGAGCCAACAAGAAGACTAAAGAATTAAAGATGAAGGTTCTTTTACAGCAAGCGTATCTGCCTCGTAATAATCAGCGTGATTGTCAGCAACCTCAGCAGTATCAGAGAAACTCGCAAAGGTACGAGTCTTCTCAAAAGCGTTTTCCTGTAGGCCCTAATCAGTGTGCGTATTGTAAAGAAGAGGGTCACTTCAAGAATAGTTGTCTGGTTCTGTTACAGCGCACGAATGGTGCTTCTGGTGTAAGAGGTCGAGGAGTTCAGCAAGCTCCGCGAGGTAGAGGACGTGGTGTGTCTCAGAATGCGCGTCCCTTGCCTCCACAGAATTTGATGAATAGTTTTGATAAGCAGAATGGTGTGTTTGGTAGGACGGCTCAGTACTATGCGGATGATTATTACCGCGAAGGTGAGAATATGGATGGTAATGATTGCTAGGACAGCCATAGACAAAAAGAGGGAGTTGTTTCAGTTCCAGTAGATCAGAGTGGACCTTATGTTGAAGTGATTGCATCAGGTGTGTCAGAGCCTTTTCTGTTGGATACTCGTGCTGCGAAGAGTTCTATCATGCACTCTAAACTCCCTGGTGCACCTTTGTCTGGCTTAACAAATGTTTCAGTAGGTTTTTCTGGCGCCCCAGTTAGTAATCCGATTTCTAGTCCTTTGTCTCTTTCTGTTGGACCTTATGAATTTGAAGCACCCCTCATTCTGACGACGGGTTGTGGTTAGATCTTGTTGGGATTGGATTTGTTGAAGAGATTGTATGCGACGCTACATTGTTCTCCTTCAGGAGTACAGCTTACATTGGGTAAGAGAGTGATCTCTCCGATGTATTTATCTAAAGATCGACTTCCAGCAGAATTTTCTTCTCTTCCTGATTCTCTTTGGGCTACTGGTCCTAATGATGTGGGTCTTTTGGAGATCCCGCCATATGTTGTGACGCTGGAAACGAATGTTAGATTCCCTCGTATTCCCCAATATCGGGTTTCCAGCAATGGTGAATGAGCACTTTTGGCGATCATCTATGATCTGATTGAGAAAGGTGTGATTGAAGAAACGAGAGGTAATGTGTGCAATAGTCCGGTTTTGCCTGTTCTGAAACGCACTGATTCTTCACAGCCGCCTGTATATAGGTTTGTGATTGATCTTCGCGAGGTGAATAAGATTGTAGTTCCGCAATTCCCTGTTGTACCGGATATCACTGCTTTACTGACTTTGATTCCAGCTTCTGCTACTTGGTTTTCGGTGATTGACTTGAAGAATGCTTTCTTCAGCATCCCGATTGCCGAGGAGAGTAGGGATATTTTTGGCTTCTGTTTAGGAGGCCGAAGTTTCCGGTTTAAGCGCGCTCCTCAAGGCTATTGTGAGAGTCCATCCATCTTTAGTCAGGCTTTGAAAACACAGCTCGATACGACTGTCTTACCTGATGGTGCTGCCCTTATTCAGTATGTCGACGATTTATTAGTTGCTGCTGACAATGAAGAGATTTGTAAAGAGGCTACTTTGTCGTTGTTGCGTCATTTGTCTGATTTCCATCATAAGGTGTCTCTTTCGAAGTTGCAATATTGTCGACAAGAAGTAACCTACTTAGGTCACCTCTTATCGAAGGAGGGAAGAAGATTGACCCCAGAAAGAATTCAAGCTATTGCGAAAATGAGTGTGCCTACGACACAGAGAGAAGTACGTGCTTTCCTGGGCATTACGTCGTATTGTAGACAGTGGATTCCGAATTTTTCACTTCTTGCGAAACCTTTGATAGCTCTCACTGTTAAGGATACTCCGAATCCTATTCCTTGGACTGACGAATGTCAGAAGAGTTTTTCAGAATTACGTGATGCGTTGTGTTCGGCTCCTGTGTTGGGTACTCCCGACTACAGTAAGCCTTTTACACTCTATGTCCACGAGAGAGAGGGATGTGCATTGTCAGTTTTGACTCAACAGTTTGGCGATAAGCAACGTCCATGTGCGTATTTTTCATCAACTTTGGATCCGGTAGCTAGAGCGTTGCCGAGTTGTTTGAGAGCTACAGCGGCAGCGGCTGTCTCTATTCGACAGTCTGCTGGTTTGGTAATGGACAATACGTTGATTGTAATGGTTCCACATGCAGTAGATACCTTATTGAATCAAACAAAGACACAGCACTTAACTAGTGCTCGGTTGTTTGGTTACGAATTGACACTTTTAGCGAGTCATGTGCGTATAAAGAGATGCAACACGTTGAATCCAGCTACGTTGTTGCCGATTTCAGTTGAGACAGATGTTTCTGAACAGCATGATTGCTTCCTTAGGACAGAGGAAGAAACAAAAGGGAGGATAGACCTTAGGGACACTCCTCTTGCAGAATGTGATGGTACTTTATGGGTTGATGGTTCGAGCTTCAAGCTTCCGAATGGTGATACGACTGCGGCATATGCTGTTACGACTTTGCATACGATTGTTGAAGCTGCACGTATCCTACATAATTCAGCGCAAGCAGCAGAGTTGATTGCATTGACAAGAGCATGTGTGTTGTCAAAAGGGAAACGAGTGACTGTGTATACCGATAGCCAGTATGCGTTTGGTGTGGCTCACAATTTTGGACGATTGTGGAAAGAACGTGGATTCCTGACTTCGCATGGGACTAAGATTCAGCATGGTCAGTTGGTGAATGAGCTCCTTGAGTCACTTACTTTGCCGTTGCAAGTTGCGATTGTGAAATGCAGTGCGCATAAGAAAGTTACTGATGATGTTGGTCGTGGTAATGCGTTTGCAGATGAAGTCGCGAAAGAAACTGCAAGAGATGTGATGAGTCGAATGTATGTTGCGGGTCCAGCGAGATGGGTTCCGGATAAAAGTATGTGTGAAGATACGATAGAGAGTGTGAAGTCAATTCAAGCTGAAGCTACAGAGAAAGAATTGAGCGAATGGAGAGAAAGTAAGGGTAAATTGGATTCAAATGGTTGTTGGGTTGAGTTGTCAGAGCATAAGCGATGGTTGTTACCTGATGAGTATGTGCTTGCAGTGGTTACAATGGCGCATGGAATGGCTCATATCAGTGTGAAAGGGATTTGTAAGTTGTTGGCTCCAGTATAGCAACATGTTGGAATTCCTAAGTGTGCAGAGAATGTGGTCAAAAATTGTATGGTTTGTCTGATGTACAATCCTGGCAAGGGAACTCCAACTCCAGCTGGTCATTTGCGCCTCCGACGTATCCGTTCAAGGTTTTGCAGCTAGATTTCATCCACATGGAGAGGGGCAACAATTTGAAGTATGTACTCGTGGTTGTTTGTGCTTTTTCGAGATGGGTAGAAGCATATCCCCTGAAAGATAATACCGCCTTGTCCACAGCTAAAGCCCTTGTTAAGGAATTTTAGGTTTGGTTTGCCGAGAATGGTGTGGAGTGACAATGGGAGTGAATTTGTGGGTCAAGTGATGAAGAGAGTGTGTGATGGTTTGGGAATTCGACAGAAGTTTCACGCTGCAAATCAACCCCAATCAGCTGGTCTGGTAGAATGCTATAATGGCACCCTTAAGCTAAAACTAGCCAAGATTCAGGCAAGCTCCAGTTTAAAATGGCCCTATGCTTTGCCGTTAGCACTTCTGTCGACGAGGATGACTGTACATTCGCGGATGGGACTTATGCCTAGATGCATCAACCTATTTAGGAAGTGCAAACGGTGCGAATCGCAAAATTCAGCCGTTTGCACTTCCTAAATAGGTGTCTGAGATGCATCAAGCATTTTTGGAAAATCACTATTTTTAGCGAATTCCAAAAATGCGATTGCTTTTAAGGAATCGCAAATTTGTGATTCCTTAAAAGCAATGCATGATTATTTTTAAAATTGCGATTTCGCAAATAGGGGGTGCAAATTACCACAAGGTTGAACCTCGTGGTAATTTGCATAAATGTGTCAAAATGCCCAAAGATGCATTTTTAAACACTGTCATGTTACAGACACGCATGTCCTTAGGACATGTGTGTGTGTAACATGCACTTTAAAATACATTTCAGGGGTGCAGGGGGGTTCCTTTGGACCCCCCCTGCACCCATGGAATGCAATAACATTTTGCGAGTTCCAAATTGCGAATTCGCAATTCCCATTGATTCCTATGGGCCTTTTGGCCCATAGGAATCAATGAGAATTGCGAAATCGCAATTTGAAACTCGCAATTTTATCGCGATTCGGTAAAAATTGCGATTTTTACCGAATCTCAATAAAATTGCGAAATAAATGATGCATTGCCATTTGCGATTCCTTATTTGTGATTCCTTATTTTTCGCAAATAAGGAATCGCAAATGAAAACGTTGATGCATATACCGGTTAGTCCCTATGATATCGTTTTTGGTCGCCCGGCAAATATATGGGGAGTGCCGCGGCCGACCAATTTTAGTGAAATAGAGCACCCTGTATTGCTTGATTACCTTTATGAATTGGCGGCTAAATTGCGTGTTTTGCACCAACAGGTTCATGAAGCACTGCCACAAGCATCTGAAGATCCAGGACATGCTATTGAACCTGGCTCTTGGGTTTTCGTGAAAAACTTCCAGCGGACCAAGAACGATCAGCCCCGCTGGATTGGACCCTACTTGGTGCTACTGTCCACACGATCAGCAGTGCGAGTGCACGGTAAAAAGAACTGAATCCACGGTGTACTTTGTAAGAGGGCCCCTTTGCCTCTGCCGTATGACCGGTGGGTCCAGGATGGTATTCCTGACTCAGAGACTGAAATTGTGCCTCGTTTTCTGCCTTTTAGCGATGCACGTTTGATTGGGACAAACACTGAACGAAAAAGCGACAATCTTCTGCAAGAAGCTGTGCCTCCCTCGAATCGTTTGGGCACTTCCGAACCTGAACTCTTGTTTCGAGAACAGACATTGCCTGGCAAAGGCCGTTACAATTTGAGACCAAGAGTCGTGGGACTGATAAAGTAAAATTCTTTCCTTTGCTATTTTGAAAACTGAATTCTCTCCTCCGAGAAACTGTTTTGACCGATTTTTGTTTTTTGAACCGCCATCCGGGTTCAGCTGTAGGGTCGTGGTATAAAGACTTAGAGCGTACTGCCGTGTAGACACAAGGTTGACGGTTCTGGTTTGTTCTAGGGCGTTCCCTAGGACATTCAGAGGTACACTGAGCGAATCAAACCAACTGCCGCGAACAGCACTGTTAGAGGATGGAGTTTTTCGAGATGGAGAGATCTGTTGAAAGAATGAGCTTTAAGAGCAAAATGTGTAAAATTATGAGCAGAAAATGTTTCTTAATATTGTGTCTTTTTATGCTACTTAGTTTAATGATGTTTTGATGGGATATATAATATTCTCTTTTCAAGTGACGTTTGCACCCACTATACAACCCATACCTTCTTCCACTGTTTCCTCGCATTCTTTTCCCCTTCTGCCTGAACATGAGTCAATTAGGAGATTGGAATTCGTTAATAACTCCTTTGTTCAGCTTCTGCACCAACACCAGCTAGTAGTGAACACGACTAATAGTTGGGTATGCGGCCTTATGCCCCATTCTACTGATAAAGGTATTCCTTACCTGGTCCTGCCATTCAGCTAGAATGGTTCTGTGTGGGCATACAAAACAATGTTCATCTATGCTTGTGAAGTCTACCCCCTACGTTCTGTGAAAGATAATTCGAAGAATAGTGCTCAAGTTAAGGGAATAGTAGATATGATTAGAGGAATAGATTCCTATGAGACTATCCCAAAAGATGAGACGCTAGCGTATATTGGATGGAACATTACTGGATATGGAGTTAGTCTGAGTGAGAACCAGCGAGCGAAAAGATCCTCTCCGATTTGGATTGTACCCCATCAGGGTCATTACTGTCTGCAAGGTAATGGCAAGAATCCGAGAGCTCAGTGAGGGAAGAGTGTTTGCACTGAGACGTATGTTTTTGCGTCCCAGACTTACCCATCGTTTCTAGCCGCTAAGGGTACCTATTTTGTCTGTTACGATAGAGCTTATACATGGTTGCCCCCTGATTTCTCGGGCACATGTTTTGTCTCGTTCCTGTTGCCTCCTACGTACACAGCTGCGGCAAATTACCACAAGACGAGAGTTGTTAGAGGTGTCTTCAGTATGGAAGATACTGTAGGACAAGAATTAAGAGATTTTCTGAAGGGTTTTCTGCCGTTTTGGGGACCTATGGTTAACAGCAGGAACATACGGCAATTGACGAGAGTGGTTGAGTCCACCATAGTTGAAACTGCCGGTGCCCTTAGTAACTTTACTGCTGAGCTCCAGTCGGATCGCCTTATAACTCTTCAGAACAGAGTTGCGTTAGATGTCATAATTGCAGATAGAGGAGGGGTATGTAAACTGATCCAATCGAGTTGCTGCATTTTCATCTCAGACAATGCTCCGACAGTATACCAGGCCATTTCTAAACTACATAAGATCTCCGAGTCTGTACATATGGGCGAAGGAGAATGGTCGTTGATGGGATGGTTTTGGGAATTGTTATCCACTTGGGGATGGAAGATTTTGATGGTCAGTGGAATGGTATTAGCTATCCTTTTCCTGTTCTGACTTTGCGTACAGTGTGCTCCTGCTATATGTGGCCTTTGTGCTACTTCGTGTTCGAGGAGACCTATCCAGAGAGATGCTACAGCAACATCTTGATGATCTGATGAATATAGACCTGGATTCAGATTGACGTGAGTTTAGGTTATTGCCTATGTAAGGGCAAAAGGAGGGCCTGAGGTTCTGTAAATTCTGAACCTGGGTCATAAAGGTCGTGGTTCTGTTACGATTTTGGTAACAGCGCACCGTAAACAGTGAGCTCAGCGAGTATGAGTGTTTTCGTCAAGTTACGCCGATGGATTCACTGTGTATTTGACGTTTTTTTTGTTCTGAAACCCTTGGGTTCCATTTTGTGTATGGCAGCCATTTTATGTGGTTGCCCTCACATAGGCCTATGACTGTGGCTGAACAAGTCTCTGGGACACGTGCACCTTAGCTTGAGTTTGTGCTGACTCCTATTTGACCTGAGTGAACTGACCCTGTTGCCTGAAGCTGACCTTGCCAAACCAGTTCTTGCCCTTTAGCTGATCAAGATTAAGGATCAGAGCACAGGACATTGTAAAGTTTTACTGCACAGAAACATGCCTTGTCCTACTTCTATCTGTTTCTGTTCCTTCTTTATGGTCTATTTATGTTGTGGGCTGCGGGTCTTTTTATTATGGGCTTGTCCGGCTTGTCTAAAGAAGAATGTTTATCTTGGGTTTGTTTGATGATTAATTATGGGCTGGACAAACTGAAAACTGGGTTTGTCATCATGCAAATGCTTTTGTCGTGGAAACATGTGAGTGGTCAAACTGTAAATAAGGAATGTTTGCCTAAAGCACAATTCTTTGTATAAAAAAATGGGATGGCTGGCTTTGTAAAGTTGAGCAGTCTCCTGAGAACATACACTGTGTTGTACTTCTAGGACCTCTGTTACTGGCTGCAGCTAATAAATCTGATCTTTGACGCCACCAAGAAGTATCCAGTGTCTCTGTATTCTAAGACAGGTGAACCCGAAGACTTTGGGCGTGCCCTTGGCGCCGCTGGGTTTAAATTCCAGTTCTTCAGGTTTCGAAATAACAGTTCAGGCTTGGTGGTGTCCCATCTCAAAGATGAAGGCACAGCTGCTTGCAGGACATCGTCGTCTTCTTTCTCAGACCCTCTCCATACCAACTCAGCGTCGCTAAACGGTGTGAACTTCGGCAACCGTTCAGTCTCAGTGTCTGCAATACCTTCACGGATCCACTGGTCGTACGGCAGAGGTAAAGGTAACTTCTTACAGTGTACACCGTGGATCCAATTTCTCTTCCCAAAGACTTTCACGGATGTTCTCGTAGACAGTAACACCTGATAAGGGCCTGTCCAGCGGGGCTGATCATTCTTGGTCCACTGAAAATTTTTCACGAGGACCCAGTCACCAGGATTGATGGTTAGACCTGGGTCCACAGAGGCTGGTGGCAGGTTATCGTGAACCTGTTGATGCATGACACGCAATATAGCCGTCAGGTCATACAAATAGTCGACCAACACAGGATAGTCAATTTCACTAAATTTCTTTGGTCTCGGCACTCCCCACACATTTGCCGGACGACCAAAAACAATTTCATATGGACTGAGTCCAATTGGGGAATGCACTGTAGTTCTAGTTGACAAAAGTGCCAATGGCAAAGCATCGGGCCATTGGAGACCAGAATTCGCCTGAATCTTAGCTAACTTCAGCTTCAGAGTGCCATTATAGCATTCCACTGAACCAGCTGATTGTTATGTTATGTTATGTTACATTTTATTTCTATAGCGCACGGCTACTCAATAAGAGTGTCCCGGCGCTTTATTTAGGCAGCTCAGTGTGAAAAACATAACACCATGAAAACAGAGGCAAACAGGGGAAAGAAAGACATCCTAAAGGTTAAAAAGCCAGGTCTTGAGGCTCTTCGTAAATGGGAGCAGATTGGGTATGCGCCTCAAGGCCAGAGGCAAGGTGTTCCACAACTGAGGGGCCCTTAAACTAAATGAGCGACCCCCGGTATGGGCCTTCCTCACTTCGGGAACCACGGCCAAAAACAGAGATTCCGACCATAGAGATCGGACCGGGCGATAAAAGACAAGCCTGCGCTGTAAGTACCTGGCTCCAGAGCCAAAAAGCGCTTTGTGAGCCAGGGTCAACGCTTTAAACATAGTCCGCTTCCGGATGGGCAGCCAATGAAGCGACTGCACCAGCCCGGATGCTCTCGCTCGCCTATGGAGGCTGAAGATGGCGCGAGCCGCAGAGTTCTGCACAACCTGTAGCCGCTGAACAAGGTAGTTCGGAAGACCCAAATCGAAGACGTTAGCATAGTCCAATCTAGAGCCAATTAAGGCTTGCACAGTGATCTTTCTATGCTCTTCTGTGAGCAAAGGTAGAAACTTCCGGAGCATCTTAAGAATGCCAAAGCAAGTGCCCGTCAAACCAAGAATATGTGATCTCAGCGTCAGATTATTATCAATCTTAACTCCCAGATTTTTCCGCCACCTGGGATGCCTGAGCAGGGGGACACATATCCATTGGCCACCAGGCCCGCCAGCCAGGGTCCAAGGAACAGCCAAAGAACAGTACCTCCGATTTGTTGGAATTAGCTTTGAGGCTGTTCCGCTGGAACCAGTTGAAGACCATCCCTAAGCAGCCCCGAATGCTCTCTCCATCAAAAGCCTGATCTTTCCTACCCATGAAGAGCAATTGAGTGTCATCAGCGTAGGACACAATCTGGGCCCAAAAGGACTCCACCATTGCTGCCAGAGGGGTCATAAAGATGTTAAAAAGAGTCGGGCTCAACACAGAACCCTGAGGAACTCCGACTCCCAAAGGCGGCATCTCAGCGGAGCTCGCGGAGGCCCAGACCGTTTGTCGGCGGCCCTCAAGAAAAGATGTAAACAAGTTGAGCACCGCCCCCCTCAGACTGATGTCATAGAGTCTGGCGAGGAGCGCCTCATGGGGAACGGTGTCAAAGGCCGCCGACAGATCAAGCATGACAAGCATAGCCTTGCCTCCTGAATCCAGTGTCTCCCTGATGACCTCTGACACCTCCAGGAGTGCCGTCTCCGTACTTAAATTAGGGCGGAAACCGGATTGCGAGGGGTGCAGCAGGTCATTCAATTCTAGAAAACTAGAAAGAACGCCATGCACATGCTTCTCCGTGATTTTAGCCAGCGCCGGGAGGAGGGAAATCGGCCTGTAGTTTGCCAGAACCTCTGCGTCTAACCCAGGCTTCTTGAGGAGGGGAATCACCATTGCCCTTTTCCAGGACCGCGGGACCCTCCCCTCGCTCAGAGACAGGTTCAGGAGAGGGTTGACCAATGGGTTGACCACAGCCGCCATCCTGGCCAAAAATTTGGCCGGACAGGGGTCTAATGGCGAGCCCGATTTAAGATTGGCCAGAAGTGCAAGGGAAGCATCGGTGGAGACAGAGGGAAACTCCGCCAGAACAGCATCCCGAGTGGTCGACGGAACTAGTCCGGCCACCATGCTGGAAAAAGCTTCAGCAGACCTCTCTGTAAAGGAATCCTGGATCGATTTAATCTTGTCCGTGAAGAACTTGGAAAGATCACACACCCACGACTCGGGTGACGCTATTTGAGGCAAGTTGGATCTGGGGGCCGTGAACTCAATCACCACAGTAAAGATCTCTTTGCATGAATTAGAGTCCGCCTCTATCCTCCTGGCCAGATAGTCCTTTTTCTCACGGAGAATGTCGCGATGGTAGGCTTTGACCGCTGTCCTGTAAGCAAGTCTGGCCTCCACGTCATACCGGAGGCTCCACGCCCTCTCAGCCACCTTACACTGGCTACGAGTGACACGCAGTGCCTCAGAGTGCCACGGCGCAGAAACCCGCTTAGCCGTGGCCCGAGGGGCCATTGCGGGGGCTAGGTCATTCAGCCTCTCCAGCAGCCACACCTGCATGGCCTCTACGTCCTGCTCTAAGTCACCTGAGAGAGGGCACGGATGGTCCACAGAAGCCCGAGCTAACAGCTCGGGAGTCACTCTGTGCAGTGCCCTCGAGGCCGAACCATACTGTCTAGGGGCGCTGCTGGGTAATTGCTCACTCCCCAGTACGGAGAACCTGGCCAGCCTGTGGTCGGTCCAGAGCACCGGGAGAAGCTCAATATCCACTAAAGGGACCGAGGAAAAAACTTGATCCAGGGTGTGTCCCTTGTCGTGTGTGGGGCCCACAAGAAAAGGGACAAGGCTGAGAGGAGCCGTGATATCAAACAATTTGTTCGAGTCCGATTGGGGATGATTCGCAGCATGGAATTTCTGCTTTATGCCCAAACCCTCACACACTCTCTTCATGATCTTCCCCACAAACTCACTTCCGTTATCACTCCACACCATCCTTGGCAACCCAAACGTAGGGAAATATTCTTTGAGCAAGACTTTAGCTGTGGACAGGGCAGTATTATCTTTTAGGGGGTACGCCTCTACCCATCTAGAAATGGCACAAACAACTACAAGGATGTATTTCAAATTGTTGCATCTTTCCATGTGGATAAAATCCAATTGCAAGACCACGAACGGATACGTCGGAGGCGCAAAGTGGCCAGCTGGATTTGGAGTTCCCTTACCAGGATTATACATCAGACACACCATACAATTCTTGACCACATTCTCCGCACACTTGGGAATTCCACCATTCTCCCACACTGGAGCCAACAACTTACAAATCCCTTTCGCACTAATGTGAGACATTCCATGCGCCATTGTGACCACTGCAAGCACATACGCATCAGGTAACATCCATCTTTGGTGTTCGGACAACTCAATCCAACAACCAGTCGAATCCAATCTACCCGTAGTTTCTCTCCACACACTCTTTTCACTTTCAGTAGCTTCAGCCTGAATCGATTTCACACTCTCAATCGTATCCTCACACATTCCAGCTGCACCAATCCATCTCGCAGGGCCTGCAACATACATTCGACCCATCACATTTCTTGCTGTTTCTTTCGCCACTTCATCCGCAAACGCATTACCACGACCAACATCATCCGTAACCTTACTGTGAGCACTACACTTCACAATCGCAACTTGCTTCGGCAAGGTAAGTGACTCAAGAAGCTCATTCACCAACTGCCCATGTTGGATCTTAGTCCCATGCGACGTAAGAAATCCTCTCTCTTTCCACAAGCGTCCAAAACTATGTGCTACACCAAACGCATACTGACTATCGGTATACACATTCACTCTCTTTCCCTCAGACAAAATGCACGCTCTCGTTAATGCAATCAATTCTGCTGCTAGCGCCGAATTATAGCTCACTTGTGCAGTTTCAACAATCTTACATAATGTAATCACGGCATATGCCGCAGTCGTATCACCATTCGGAAGCTTGTAGCATGACCCATCAACCCATAGCGTACCATCAGGATTGGAAAGAGGAGTGTCTTTCAAATCAACTCTACCCTTCGTTTCCTCTTCCGTCCTAAGAAAGCAATCATGCTGTTCCTGACCATCTGTATCCACAGAAATTGGCAACAATGTCGCTGGATTCAATACATTGCACCGCTTGATGTGCATGTGACTAGCTAAAAGCGTCAACTCATAACCCGACAACCTTGAACTAGTAAGGTGCTTAGTCTTTGTTCTGTTCAATAGAGTATCCACTGCATGTGGAACCATCACAACCAATGTATTATCCATCACCAAACCAGCAGACTGTCGGATAGAAACAGCCTCTGCCGCTGTAGCTCTCAAGCAACTCGGCAACGCTCTAGCTACCGGATCCAAAGTTGACGAGAAATACGCACATGGAAGCTGCTTATCGCCGAATTGTTGCGTCAAAACTGACAATGCGCAACCCTCTCTCTCGTGGACGTAGAGCGTAAAAGGCTTACTGTAGTCAGGAGTACCCAACACCGGAGAAGAACACAACGCATCAAGCAATTCAGAAAAACTTTTCTGACAATCGTCAGACCAAGGAAGAGGATTCAGTGTATCCTTACAAGTCAAAGCCAACAAAGGATTTGCCAACAAAGAAAAGTTCGGAATCTACTGTCTACAATACGACGTGATACCCAAGAAAGCACGTACCTCTCTCTGCGTACTTGGTATAGTCATTTGAGCAATCGCTTGAATTCGGTCTGGGGTCAATCTTCTTCCCCCCTTCGACAAGGGATGACCTAAGTAGGTCACTTCTTGGCGACAATACTGTAACTTCGAAGGTGACACTTTATGATGCAAGTCAGACAAATGTCACAACAAAGAAAGAGTAGCTTCTTTACAAGTTTCCTCATCATCAGCAGCCACTAACAAATCGTCAACATACTGAATAAGAGCAGCACCAGCAGGCAACACAAGAGTATCAAGCTGACTTTTCACAGCCTGACTATAAATGGAGGGACTTTCGCAATAGCCTTGAGGAGTGCGCTTAAACCGGAAGCTTCGGCCTCCTAAAGAGAAGCCAAAAATATCTCTACTTTCTTCGGCAATTGGAATACGAAAGAAAGCATTCTTCAAATCTATGACTGAAAACCAGGCAGCTGAAGCAGGAATCAAAGTCAACAAAGCAGTAATGTCCGGAACAACAGGAAACGGTGGCACAACAATCTTATTAACCTCTCGAAGGTCGATCACAAACCTATACACAGGTGGCTGAGAAGAATCAGTACGCTTCAGGACAGGCAGAACAGGACTGCTACACATGTTACCTCTTGTTTCTTCAATCACACCTTTCTCAATTAAATCATAGATGATCGCTAGAAGCGCTCGTTCACCATCACTCGAAATCCGATATTGGGGAATACGCGGCAATTTAACATTCGATTTGTGCGTCACAACATATGGTGGAATCTCCAAAAGACCCACGTCATTTGGACCAGTAGCCCAAAGAGTATCAGGGAGACAACGCAATTCCAGTGGAAGCCGATCTTTAGACAGATACATCGGAGAGATCACTCCTTACCCAATGTAAGATGCACTCCCGAAGGAGAACAATACAATGTCGCATGCAACCTTTTTAACAAGTCCAGACCCAACAAATTCTCACCACAACCTGTCGTTAGAATAAGGGGTGCTTCCAATTCACAAGGTCCAATAGAAAGAGACAAGGGACTAGAAACTGGATTCCGGACTGGGGCACCAGAAAATCCTACTGAAACATTCGTTAGGCCAGACAAAGGTGCGCCAGGGAGTTTAGAGTGCATGATGGAACTCTTCGCTGCACCAGTATCCAAAAGAAAAGGCTCCCCCACACCCGATGTAACTACTGCAACATAAGGTCCATTCTGGTCTACTGGAACTGACACTACTCCCTCCCTTTGTCCTTGGCTGTCCTAGCAATCATTATAACCAGTATTCTCACCCTCAACATAGTAATCATCAGCATAATATTGCGGAGATCTGCCAGTCTGTACATTCTGCTGATCAAAATAATTCATCGAAGTCTGCGGGGAAAAAGAACGTTCGTTCTGAGGAAACGCACCACGTCCTCTACCCCTAGACATTTGCTGGAAACCACCACGACCTCTCGGAGCCGGCGTACCATTCGCACGTTGTCGTAAAACAGGGCACTCATTCTTTTAATGACCTTCCTCCCTACAATACGCACACTGATTCAAACCCAAAGGCGGTCTTGGAGGAAAATACTCAGGTTTCTGTGACAGTCTCTGAAACGGTGGAGGTTGCTGTAATTGTCAAGTCAAGTCAAGTCAAAGAATTTATATAGCGGGCTACATACCCAGAGGGTCTCAAGGCGCTTGAGCAGGGGTGGGGAATTACTTGTCAAATATCCACGTTTTAAGTTGCTTTCTGAATGCTAGGTGGTTCTGAGTAAGGCGAAGGTAAGTGGGAAGTGAGTTCCAGGTTTTAGCTGCCAGGTAGGAGAAGGATCTACCTCCCATGGTGGTTTTGTTGATGCGAGGTACAGTGGCAAGGGCTTGGTTGGATGATCGTAGCTGTCGGGGGGGGGGAGTAGAAGGACAGTCGTGTGTTGAAGCATTCTGGTCCGATTTCGTAGAGTGCTTTGTGTGCGTGGGTAAGGAGCCGGAAAGTGATCCTTTTATTGACGGGAAGCCAGTGGAGGTTTTTCAGGTGACCAGAGATATGTTCTTTACGCGGGATGTCTAATATGAGCCTGGCTGAGGCGTTTTGGATTCGTTGGAGTTTTTTCTGGAGTTTAGCGGTAGTACCGGCGTAGAGGGTGTTTCCATAGTCCAGTCGGCTCGTGACCAGGGCGTGGGTGACCGTTTTCCTAGTTTCGGTTGGGATCCAACGAAATGTTTTTTTGAGCATGCGAAGAATGTTGAAGCAGGATGAAGAGACGGCGTTGACTTGTCTGTTCATCGAAAGTGACGAGTCCAGGATGACGCCCAAGTTCCGTGCATGGTCTGTCGGGATGGGTGCTTTTCCAAGGGCTTCTGGCCACCAAGAGTCATCCCATGCAGAGGGGGAGGTACCTAAGATAAGGACTTCTGTTTTATCTGAGTTCAGTTTCAGACGGCTGAGTTTCATCCATTCGGCTACTTCTCTCATTCCTTCGTGTAGGTTAGTTTTGGCAGTGCTGGGGTCATTGGTGAGTGATAGGATCAGTTGAGTGTCATCCGCGTAGGAGATGATGTTGAGGTTGTGTTGGCGTGCGATGGCCGCGAGGGGGCTCATGTATACGTTGAAAAGGGTGGGGCTTAGTGAAGATCCTTGTGGCACGCCGCAGATGACTTCAGTGGCCTCTGACTTGAATGGTGGAAGGCGGACTCTCTGGGTTCTTCCGGTGAGGAACGAGGTGATCCAATCTAGTGCTTTTCCTTGGATTCCAGTGTTTCTGAGGCGCTGTAGAAGGGTGCTATGGCAGACTGTGTTGAAGGCTGCGGAGAGGTCGAGGAGGATGAGGGCGACTGTGTCTCCATTGTCCAGTAGAGTTCGAATGTCGTCTGTTGCTGCGATGAGGGCGGTCTCCGTGCTGTGTTTTGCTCGGAAGCCGGACTGTGAGGAGTCGAGGGAATTGTTGGCTTCGAGGAAGGCGGCAAGCTGGTTGTTGACAGCTTTCTCGATGACTTTGGCCGGGAATGGAAGGAGTGAGATGGGACGGTAGTTTTTGAGTTCGGTGGGGTCCGCTGTGGGTTTTTTCAGAAGGGCGCTGAGTTCAGCGTGTTTCCAGCTTTCCGGGAAGGTGGCGGAGTTGAGGGAGCAGTTGATGACTTCTCGGAGGTGTGGTGCTATGATGGAGTCTGCTTTGTTGAAGATGTGGTGAGGGCAAGGGTCTGTGGGGGATCCTGAGTGGATGGAGTTCATCAGGCGGATGGTGTCCTCAGTGGAGATTGGGTTCCAGTCATTAAGGATGTTCGAGGGTGGTGAAGGTCCAGCAGATGGTTGGGTGGGTTGGTCTCCGGGTTGGTTGTCGAAGCTGTTGTGGATGTCTGCAATTTTGTTGTGGAAGAATGAGGCAAGGGAGTTGCAGAGGGCTTGAGAGGGGGTGATGTTGTTGGAGTTGGCCGAGGGATTGGTGAATTCCTTGACGATGTTGAAAAGTTCCTTGCTGTTGTGGGCGTTGCTATCTAGTGGTCTAGTGGACGTTGCTGTGACTCTTGCTGATTCGAGCGAGGCGGATACACCTGCTGCAGAAGAACCTTTGTCTTTAAGTCTTTTGTCTTTTTCTCTACTCTCTCTTTCTCGTCCTTAGCCCTATTCTCGTAGTACTGTGCTGTCGCCAATATCTGGGCCGACGAAGAAATAGCCCAAGAACTCTCAGAATCTTTCAACTTATTACACAGTTCAGGAAGTAAGTTAAAGACAAACTTATCTACGAACAATCTTTGGCCACCTTCTGTACTCATATCCTGACCACTATGATCTACAAATGTCTCTTCAAACCTGCCCAACAGCATATCTATGTTGGCTAAATTCATGATGCATGTGTCAACTGTCTGGGACAATTCTTTGTAATAGCCAGCTGGATTCTTACGGGGATCAGGTAAAGACTGTTTGAGAGCCAAAACCTCTACTCTCTTCCATGGAACATGTACCCATACTCTCTGAAAATGAGGCAGAAAGGTGGGACAGCGGTTGCATCTCCTTCTCTCCAAACTGGGGGGACCTCTCTCATCGGATATTGTCGTACCTTTCTCCTAACTGCGGGATCAGGCTCAAACAGTCGCTGAGAAGGAAAATCGCTCCTAAACGCAAGTACCATCGCAACTGCTTCCTCAATTCCGGGACCCACTACCGTCCCTTTTGCAAACTCGGACTGTACATTTAACAACTGCACTGGGACTGAACCCAAATCATTATCTTCCCATTCCTCACGGAGGAAAGTACACATTACCTCAAACACATATCTTTGCTTGGGTGCTTCCCACTGCAGGAAGACCTCCATAACTGACTCTAAATTATACCTTGAAACATTCAAAACCCATCTGCGAGCCAGGAGAACCAACACTGCCCGCTGTTCTGGACTAGGTAACTGACTACGCAGTTGTTTACGTACAGAAACAGGGGTCATACTCAACGACCCAAAGAAAGGAGATAAAAGAGTAGTAACAGTTTCAGTCATTCTTTGTCGAGCAGAAGGAGAAGCCGTCATAAGGACAGGAGACAAAGTATTTTGAGGCAAAGTAGCAGAAGTCAAAGGTAAAGGAGAGTAAGGCACAGAAGGTTCAGGCAAAACTGATAGCAAAGTTGGCAGCCCCAGAGGAGGCTGCACCGTAGGAGGAAGAACCAGCTGAGGGGGAGCCGGTGATTGAGCAGGACCAGGAGGAAGAACAACTGGAGGTTGAGGAGGTGCCGTAGCACTCTGTGCATAAGGGGGTGGTAATCTCAATAAGTGTGACATTAAAGGGTCCTTTTCAGGGTCCTTCGTCGCCTTTTCAAGAAGAGGTGGTAATGCTGGATAACATTTATCGATAGCCATATTATGTTGCCTATCTGACACCTCAATTGCTTTATCTTCTTCGTCCTCTTTAAACCTCCTAGCAGCTTGCATTATCGATACACCCTATTCTCTCTTATCCCTTTTAGCTTGTTTAATTTCTCGTTGTCTGGCTTCTTTACGCCAAAGGCGAAAGGAGTCAAACATTGCCGGCCGGGCTTTCTTCCTAAATTATTTCGTTTCTAAATTATCTAAAATCTCTGTATCAAAACTACCATGTTGGGTTCATCGTAAGACACCATCTTTCCTAGTATAGCGGACCCATATTTCATTGAACGTAATGGGACCCACGCAGTGTTTAGAATAGAGCTCATAAGTCGGAGTTCCAACTGGAGGTATCGGACACGAGTCCTCCAATCGGGAATCCCTGTTACAACCACAACAGAATGTCTTCCTAATTTTGCTAAGACCAGGCATCTTCGCTCACTAATCTAGCTTCAAACTTCAAGGGATTATCTACAATGATAGTCTCGCAAATATACGAGTCCCTTGGCTTTGGAGATTGCAACACATATATCAAAGACCCAAAGAACTAAAGATTGAAAGAACCAAAAACAAAGAACTGGGAGCGACCCATGTATACTTAACTAAGGTATCAGTCACGTCACCAGAAGACCCGTCTATCATCTCGCCTTACAAAGCTTCACAATGGGGGGTCCAAGACAGGGCCGCAGTCAGGGCAGCGGTCCTTCGTAGCCGTCTAGAAAGCTGTAAACCTCGCAGCAAAGACCTTCAGTCAACGTTCGACACACCGGGGTCGATGGAGTGGGGGCCCTCTTCCGGAATTTCCTCACGAAGCTCCTCACGATCTTCAGGCTTGGACCGGTACCGCTTGATGCCGCCCCGCGTTGGGCGCCAACTGAAGAACAGGATTTTTAGAACCCAGCGGCGCCAGGGGCACGCCCAAAGTCTTCGGGTTCACCTGTCTTAGAATACAGA